>NW_009692728.1:0-851 GCF_000703405.1 Apaloderma vittatum
GCACCGTCTTGGAAAAGAGATTTTTTCCGATTCAGACGTGGGTAGAAGTTGCCCGTCGCTCCCTCACACCTGTGAAAGACGCTGCTCGCACTAACTGTGCCCTCTGTTGCCCCTTTCACAGAATCCTCCAAATCGTGGCTCTTCCTTTGGTTTCTCGGTGTTTAATTTAATGAATGCCATCATGGGGAGCGGGATACTTGGCTTGTCCTATGCTATGGCCAACACGGGGATCATCGGGTTTAGGTAAGTTTTCAGCTTTTGCTTGACGCTTATTTTTAATCTCAGCTTGTAGTTTTAGCTGAAACAGCACTTGGTTACTGAGGCTCCTGTGCAAAAACTGAGGAAGAAAGAAATAGCTTGTGTTTTTCAGCTTTGTTGAATAAGATCTTCCCTCTTTGGTTTAGCCATACAAATCTGGCCTAAGTAAGACCTGCCCAGACATTGCATGAAATTGCCACATGGAATTGCATGAAATTGCCACATGGTGGCAATTTCTTGGCCATTACTCCTAATAGATTGATATTTACGTTTCCAAAGCGGCTGTCTCCTGTGGTTCCAGGAATGGGCCTTGTGCGTAGCGGAAAAAATGTGAATCAGCTTGTGCTTTTGTTTGCACTTCTGCTTGTTGTGCGTACTAACCTGTGGATAACGGTGCTGAAGCCACCAGAATTGTGACTTTGCCCATCTTCTAAGTATCAGATTCACTTCATGTAGAAGATACATATTTGTTTATGTGTATGTATACACACAAACTCCTGTTTATGTTCTCTTTGTAATTCATTTACCCTGTGTAGTGTTTGGTAAGTTTTGGAGAACATTATTAGGAAGCAGTGGAACTTAGCAAGTGTAGG
>NW_009692728.1:882-11592 GCF_000703405.1 Apaloderma vittatum
ACCGTATGAACCACTGTCAGCAGATACAAGCTATAAAATGAGGAAATCTGGAATTGTGGTAGCTCACTTCTTGCAAAAGTAGCATTTTAAGGATACAAAGTGCATTGTGCTGTAACTGTGACTGTGTTGTATTTTTAGTATCTTGCTGCTGATTGTTGCCAGCCTTGCTGCTTACTCAGTGTTTCTTCTGCTCAGGATGTGCACTCAGACTGGTAAGAGAAAAGGATTTATCTAACGATCTCTGAAGTATTTCCTCACCTATTTCACAAAGACATGACCCAGTATAATGAGTACAATTAACAGCTTGTTAACAGATAGCTGTGTCTCCTTTACTGATGTTGAAATATTTAACAGTTTTAATGATTTGCCATTTGAAAATACAATTTTGAAACTTTTAGGAAAGGTCAATGCCAAACTGACTGGTTTCTAGATTTTCAGTTTTGATTTTTTTTCAGAATGCCTCTCTCATCTTTGCAAAAAGATAGATCCTGTATTTCTGTAGCAAAATTATTTTGATGGTGGCTGAACCACTCTTCAGTATATGCTGCAAAATAGCAGACTCATTCTTCACCTCGTTATATACATTTTGTTTATGCTTTTAAATGGATATCTTTTATGTGTCTGATCATACTGGGTTATCATGATTCTCATGGCACTTTCTAGATGCAGGTTTTTACAGCATTTTTGATACTGAATGAGAAGCACGTTGCAGTCCTTAGAAATGATGCTTTTGGAGAATGTTCAAAGAGTAGATTATAATATCTGCAATCTAATCTGCTAACCTTTTAATTCTTGCTTCTTTTAATTGCTACTGACTAGTAACTCAGTGGTTCCTTGAGTTTTCATAGGTAGAGATGACATTTTTATCAGGAGTCTCCCACCTCAGTCACCTAGCTACTGTTTCCCTTTCATCTGTTTTCCTCTCTTTTTAAAGGTGGTGGGAGAAAGCTTCCAGTTCTTCCTTACTGGCTTTTCTGCAGCTCGCTTTGGTCTCACAGGTGATTGCTTCCTGATTCTTCTTAGATCTGCTGCTCCTATCTTCACCTACATTCTTTAAAAAAAAGTTCTTCAGAGGTAGGGTTACTCTTATGGGTGACACTATTGGCTGATTGATGATTTGGGACTAAGACTTTGGTAATTTTTTTTCTCTTTTTGGAGTTCTGCTTATTAAAATGGGATGAGAAACTGAAATAAGTAGCTAGAAAGATACATAAGAAGCAAAAAAGGGGGAACTTGGGATATTTTTTTGTGACCTTAGTTTACTTTTTATTTGAGCCCCAAAAGTTCTGTATTTTATAGGCACTAAGTGGTATTGTGTTGTCTGGTAAAATAATAATTGGAGATTCTTGCAAAAGAGCTACTGGCGAGAGGGGAAAACTAAGGAGTGAAGCTTTTTAAAGTAAGAAAATTTTCAGTGTTCTGAATTTAGAGACTTAATATAGAAGGATGGTTTAACTCCTCAGTTACTGTCTAAAGGCACCATTCTACCTCAAGAAAGCACTTTTTTTTTTAATACAACCAATATACCACTGAAATGACAGGATGAATTATTTCTCTTGTCTGAAACTAGTACTTCACAGCTCATGATTAGTTACCACACCCAGTGCTACCAGGTAACACTAGCACCAAACCTACGTCTAGGTAAGTTTGCTGGATTTAAGGCCTTCTGTGTTTTGATTTATTTAATTTTAAAAATGAGATTTCAGATTACATTTACTAGATTTTCTCTAAACCGATAAATAATTAAATATTAGAGAGCATTCAGAGTTTTTTTTCTTGAACGTTGTCTTTAAAAAGTGAGAGATAGGACTTGTTGTCACAGTAAAATCTGTGTGTGTTTGCTTCTAAAGCAAGTAATTGAACCTTTTTCTTTGTCAAACCTACATGCACCTGTGAAGATCATTACAGTATTAACCTTAATCCATGGCAAGGAATTGCAAAGAAATTTTGGTAGTTCTATATTAAAAATGAGCTAGAAAAATTTAAAGAGTGGAGAAGAAAAACCTTTAAATGTGTTTGTAAGCTTTTCTTTCAGATATCCAAATCATAAAAGTAATCCTAGGAAAGAGCTGACCTATAGAATACTTTCTGAAAAGCTCCAGTATTAATTTATTTTAAACAGAGACCAGGATTTATAAGCACAGGCATTTTAGCTGCAATTTAAAAATGGAGAAGTGTCTCCGACTTTTAAATAATGTTGGTCTGAATTCTGACAAAATCTGCGGTATTTTATAGAAGAAAAGAAGGTTTGCAAAAGAAATATTCCCAAGTGTCAAATACTGGATTTGGATTAGTTTAGTCAATATTTCGCTCCTGGTGTTAATTTGGAACGACCTGTGTTGTTTGGGAGTTTGGGCTGACAAAGGCTACGCTTACTCTGTAAAGCAGTGGAATGAGGAATTTAAGTGGGGGTACTTTGAAGTTTCATGGCTCTTTTAATCTTTTTTTCTTTTCATTTTATGAATTGGTCAGTAGTATTGCTCATACTATACTTGCCAATTTCACTTTGTGTTTTAAATGGATAGTGTCCATTTAGTGTTAATAGCATAACAGAATTTAAGCCTATCAGGCAGGACTTTTTTATATCAATTATGCTTAATGGTTTTTTCCATATATTCTTGAAATTACAAAAGTAATGTGATTTAAGTATTAGGGCTTCCCAGGGTTCACAGGGCTGAATTGATTACAGAAACAGTTCCTATAGAAAATACTCTGAGATTTCGTATTACTGTTTTGGAATTATGTGGAAAATTTTGTTCTCTTTGTTGGTAACTCCTCATACATGTGGGCTGTGTATTTGTTCCCATGTGGTGAAAACAGCTCTCTCCTAGATATGTTTACTGTTTTATTGATTTTTTTTTAATTTTTTTTTTAAAATACCGTTGGAGATGGCCTTCTAAAATGCTTTCCTTTTTTTTTTTTCTTCCTCCCTGTGATCAACAGCTTTATAAACAGAAATCTAAGAAAAACTACAGGGTAAAATTTAGAAGACATGCTTCTTGTTTAATTATATCTGTATATAACTTCATCATCATCATCATAGAATGGCCTAAGCTGGAAGGGACCTTAGAGATCATTTTAACTTATATTAGTATAAGAGATCAGTCCAATTTTATACCGAGAGCTGACTGCCTCATTTAATTTGATCGTTGCAATTATATTGTCATAGTGTATTGGCATCAGTAGCAGAGCGGAATGTGAAATACCACCCTTGAAAAAATTAATGAAGTTTTTTTGGTGGGTTTTGTTTGGTTGCTTCATTTTGTTGTTTGTTTTTTGTTTGGTTTTTTTTTTCCCTCCCTGCCTCTGGAGCATCAATCTGACTGTGTGCAGAATTTGAGAGAAGTCCCAGTGCTGAAGCCCAAGCAGTTGGTGGTCCAGGGCTCCAGCCCTGTCACCTGATCCCTGGGTCCCCCACGTTCTTGTTTCATTTTACTTCAGTGGGATTTCACTCAGGTGTGAAGCTCTGCCCACCCCCCCTACAATTCAAACTTGGGGGCTGGGCCAGCAACAGCAGCGTACCAAGCAGAACCAAGAAAAAGAAAGCAAGTGTTGCGACAATAAAATTATGTGATTCTGAGATTAATTTTGCCTTTGGAGACATTTACAGCTGTGGACTGTTTTATTATAGACTGAGAAAGGGATTGGTATTTCTCAGAAAACTTTCATCTTTTTGATAACGCTTGAGTTTCTAGTAACAAAATGCAGAGCAACAATGAAAGGCTTTAATAGGACTTTCTTCTTCCCGAGAAGGGCTTGGTTTGAGTTACCAGCAATATTAGAAGTGAGTTTCGGCTAAAACTCAACAAAAGGACACAGGAAACCACAGGCTGCTTTAATGTGATTATGTAAGTCAGGTGCAGGTAAGGGCAGGATTTTGCTTTTCCTTTGGAGCGTTTTGTTTTGGTTGTGTTTTGTTTTTAATAACAGTTTTCAACCAAGGAAGGTGTTTACCTTCAGCTCTCTTGAAAATAAATAGTGCCGAGATTTTAAAAGCTGGCTAGGTGGTGGTTGATGTTTGTATTTGCAGAAAGGGGAAAATTGATACTCTTTTATCTTAGTTATAAAAAGAAAAAAAGTATCTCTTTAACAAATAAAATGTGGGAATATCTTATATCTAATTATTGAGGCTAATGTCAGAATTCTTCACCTATAGTCTCACTTGCGAAAATCTTGGGGACCAGGTGATTTTCCATTAATGCATTATTATTATGGGGTTTTTTTTGAGTATTACCTTTTTAAATTGAGTTTCTGGGGAGTCTCTGAATGGTTGAGCATATAGCCGTATTTTGCAGCAAGAGTATAGGTGTATATAAAAGCTGTTTTTAAAAGAAAAATTACTGTAAAGTACTCTTTTAATACTGTCCTGAATTATGTTCATTTAAAAAGGGGAGGAGGAAGCAAAGCTAGAGCTTTCAAGTAATTTTGAAGCTAGAAATATTTTAGCTCTTGTTTTTTCTTTACTAACAGCTGTCACTTCTTATGAAGACCTTGGCCTGTTTGCCTTTGGATCAGCTGGAAAGGTATTTATTTTTACCTGTGTACTTTTTTTCTTGGTCTCGTGCTTCCAATGCTTGTGTGCAACTGTTCTTTGCATAGCAAAGAACTGTAAATGAAGTATGTAGTGTAATTATGCAAATCCTAGTATACTGAAAGCTACTTTTCACTACGTTTTCGTTAATGTGTTGTGTCTTTGAAAGACCAAGCTTTAGTGCACTGTAAAATGGACATCCCTTACACGTGAGATTTTGTGCCGCTTTCCCGTCAGTGTGTTCTTTTTTTGTTGTATGTGCAAATACGTGCTCACTGGCCTTGTTGGCAAGTTGGCTCAGCAATCCGTTTCGGGTTTGTTAGAGTCTCATCATACCTCTGCAGGAAACTGTTAAGATACAAGTGATTTAGTCTTGGTTTTCTAGCACTTAGTACAGATCTAAGATAAGTGTTTGCCTTTCCTATAGTTTCCACAACAGGAACAAGTAAGAGTATGTTTAACGCATGCTAGGGTTTTTTTCTTTTGTTTAATAAACTCTTCAGATGAATGTGTCTTCTTGGTTTAGCTCAAATTTTTAAAAAAACTCAAACAAAAAACCAAAACCAAACAATGACCAACCAGAATAAAACCCACCAGCAAGCAAGCTAAATATTTTTGATATAAGTGTAAGGATAATCAACATGTAAGCCATGCCTTTTTAGTAGCTCCATGTATTTCTCCTAATAGACACTGTTTTCCGGTAGTACCGGGTGTGTAGGAAGCGACTGCTTGTGAATACTGCACATTTATTATTAAGAATTCTCTGCTTTGTGTTTCAGTTACATGATGCTAAAAGCAGATTTGACCACACAGAAGTGCAGTTTTAATAGTTTACTGAATAGTGCATTTTTATTTATTTTTTTTAAAAATTAATTCTGCTTAACAGACTAGAGTCTAATTTCTTCTGGTTTAATGTAACTGAGAATTAAATCTGAGCTCTTAGGTGTTTGTAAGATTTCCATTAGCATTAATAAGGAAATGTGAATTTAGCCTGTGAGGATCAATATTTATCGATCAAAGTTAAGATGTGATCAATCTCAAGAGATAATAAACCTTGATATTAGCAAAGTATGAAATAAAATTATTTTTACTGGACCTGTCTTGTGCGCATTAACCACAAGCCATTAGATGCAGAAGTCAGAGAAATGTAGAATTTAAGGAGCTGTTAAAACGTGACTCAGTCTGCCTTTGCTCTGAAGCAGGGCTGGACATACAGAAAACAGTTCTTGGCAGATGTTTGTCCAATCTGTTGTTTAAAAGCTTAAATGAAGGCAATTTCACAGCTTCACTGTGTAGTCAACATCAGTATTTTTTCTTTTTTTTTAATTCTTCCTAATATACTTTTTCATAATTTTCAGTTTAAGTTGTGCTAAAAGTCATCTGGTCTTTTATTTTCAGCGTGCACAAAGCCTATTGGAATATTTCTTAGTTAGGAAGCTGTTGCTCTGATAAAACGATTAACCAAAGTTCACCAAGCTTTCCTGATGAACTGATGTTTTATGGAACACTTATCTTCCTCTCTTGAAATGTCTTTGATATTTGTACACCTTAAAACTTGCTGGCAACATGGAACATAGTAAGCTGGCTGAAAACTTGGCAGACAAGAAATGTAATTTTTGCCCTGTCGTAGAATATCTTAATAGATATCTAAAAGTACCTATATCCCCAAACAAGATTTGCTATTTCTGTGGGTTTATCAGTGTGTGTGTGTGTGTGTGTGTATATATATATATATATCTTATATACTATATATATAGTAGTATGTATCATATATACATATTATCAATAGCTGTTTCATGCTACTGATTGTGTCATTTCAAACTACTCTTGACTGTTTGCAGTCTAGTAACTTGTAAGTCATATATTTGAGGTCTGCTTCCTGAATGCATTGCTTTTAACTGATCTCGTTGATTTTTTTTTGACTTTTTTGATTTTATTCTGAATTTCTAACTCCGTATCAATCCAGCATGAATAATCACAAATGCTAAAGAAAAGTCTATCTAGTTTACAAGTTTAAGGGAATAATGGCATTCATGACAGTTAAAAACACTCAGGTTTTTAGAGTGGGGAAGTAGCTTGTACAAGTCTCTGCTGTCTGATTGTCTTTCCAGAGGTGAACGGTTGTTCTCATTTGTACTCTCCTGGTGTTAATTAGAACATACTTGCATGTTTCCAGTGATTGAAAAACCTCTTCTTCTGCAGAACAGGCTTTGCCTTGTTATAACTTACCTTGTTATGTCATCTCGGAATGAAAAATGCAGTATTTTCAGGGACTTTTTTGCTTTTATATTCGTTTGAGATTGCATTGCCATGTGTTAAACTCTTCAGCAATGAGAAGGAAGATGTCCTTCCTTTCAGTACTAGTTATCGCTTCTACATGTGTCTGTTTAAGATAATACATATGTGGTTTATGGCTGCTACAGGCATACAACTTCAGGTATCTGTGCGCTTTCTAAAGAAACCAATTTTTTTTATAGGTCCTTGTTGCAACTACAATAATTATCCAGAATATTGGAGGTAAGAAACTTCACATGCTCAATATTAACTGTGTGCAGTATAACCTCTGCAGTCTACAAAGCTCGGCAAACACCACAGACGAGAATTAAATGAAAGTGTTCTTAGGAGAGTGATTAAAGGGACAGCAAACTTAAAGAAAAGGCTGATATGCCCGTGCTGCAGTCGCGGGGTAGATGAGGTGCTTAAAGGGTTGGATTTTATGCCTCGTGCTGTGTCACGGGGTGTGGTGTCACTGCTGGCATTGCTGATGGGAAGGGGCTGAGAGAAGCATCATCTCCTCTCTGCTGTTCTGGGCATTTGCATCCAGTAGCTGCATTTTATCGTATTGTGTGTTTTGGTTTCTGCTGTTGGAACTTGCTCTTATGCATTTTAGTGATTTCTGTAACAACCGAATGTTTCCTTAGCCATGAAATTTCATGTGTTCTTTATCAATGTTAGCTTTTATTTTTTTTTTTTTTTGGTACAGTACCTTGTTTTTTAGGACGATAGCTTAGTTTGCTGCCTTCAATCATGTGATCCCATAATCTATGTTGTCATGTGCTGGGCTGTCCAGTTATATTATTCTTATTTTGTCTTCCTTGGTGCCTGACATAATAAAGTAGCACTAGCTGTCTCTGTATTTAAAAAAAAAATCACCTAAGCATTTAAACTCTTACTCAAGTATGTTCACATATTTGACAATTATGAATTAGTAGTGCCCTTAGAAATCAATTGTCTGTAAGTAAACAGTGTTTAACAGGAAAAAAAGGTTGTGGGCAGTAAACGTTTGGGGTACTTCCTTTCAGATGAGGGAAATATGTGAAAATCCCTTCTCCATCCCCTACCCCCAAGAAGATCCATTCACATACAATGGATTTTTGTCACTATGTAGAGACCGAGAACTAGACCATGTAGCTGTTTTTTTGATAAAATTGGACTATTTTCTTACAAATTGGACTATTTTCTTTCCAATAATAAAAACAGCCTAACTGAAACAGCTCTAAAAATCCAAGCATTAATTTCGGGCAGGAGCAAACACATTAACTCCAAGATTAAGGATTATTTGTTCATACAGGTTTTAGAGGATGTTCTGTAGCAAATGAATGTGTTTTTAAATTTCCTTTCCGGTTTGAGTGGACCTGGAAATAAATGGTATGAGAGAAGGAGGGATCACAGTGTAGGTTCTGGAGGCTCTGGGATCGGGTACAAGACTCTGGTCAAAGGAAGAAGGACTGTCATTTCTTCCTTGTAGCAATTCATAACCTTCTCTGTGCCATTTCTAATAAAATTCAGCTAAATAACTCTAGACCCCCAAATGTTTCATGTGAATTGATACCAAAGCTGGGCCTGGTTTGCCAGCCAGTGGTTTTCCATTTAACTAGTTAAGAAGTAGGGCTTTGCAAGTTGAAACTCTTCTTTCAAATGTTTTTAGTGACCTCACTTCGATGGAAGCTTTCAAAACTCTGGTTTGGTTCTTCTGGTTCTGAGGGCAATACGTTTAATGAATTATTTGTGCATTTGGTACGTTCGCTTGCAAAGATCACTTAGCTTCTAATATTTAAAAAAAAAAAAAAAGGAAAGCTGACTTTCCTTCTTTGAGTCGGTGGGTGTTGGTAGTGCCTGACTGTGCCCCGGTCTGTGAGGATGGGTGGTCTGTGGAAACACACATTACAGGTTTGTCCTCCTTGGCACATTCTCCCGTGCAAAGTATTTATTGGGCTGTTGTTGCGAGGAGCTATCCCAGCTTCAGTTGGCAGAGCCCTGTGGTGCTGTGTCAGGAATTGACTCTGAAAATGTCTCTACTGCAGGCTGATAGGCTCCTAAAGAAAAGAAGGAATGGAGAACTCACCCCTCTCACTGAGCCTTGACTCTTGAAGAAACGCACAGAAAGAAAGGAATTTTTCTTGTCTTTCTGGTCCTTCTGCAGATTTTAAATGGGAGTGGTGAAACTGTGGAGCAAAGTTTGTCCTGAATGGGAACCGTGCTGGAATGGTTTAAATCTTAGGTTCTGCCATTAGTGCACTTTAGTTGTTTTTGCCCTCTTGTTTTTCTGTCCGTTCGAAGGAACCGGCAGCACCATGCCCGTTGGGCAGACATCCCGACTCCGTCAACATCCTTTCATTTCAGACTAAGGCTAAAAATAAAATTGTTTTCTGTTACCTCCTTGATCATCAGACCTGGGCACGTTGCATCATACAGTATCTTATTTCAAAAGTGATTGGAGAGCGTGAGATAATGAGTGATGGTTTGTGTTTAAAATAAGCAATGTTACTAGGGTTATTGTCACTGTCTGTATCTAGTCTGGGCTGTTTGGTTTGATGACTTATAAAAATAACTCCTAAGTGATTTACGTTCATTTGTTGTGGAGTGTTTTAGCAGTCATTTTAATACAGCTATGCTTTCCAGTTTATCATCTTTGCTTTTTTACAAAGGAAGATTAAAGTGCAAATTTGAATTTGACATTTTAATTGCATACACTTACAGATTTGTGTCGGTAAGGGAGTTGATTTTTCTACTAGCAGGATACCCGAAGAAGAAAAAAAATAAAAAAACAGCTATTGGAAAGCACTGGTGGATCAAATTTGGAATCTGAACAGTTTAAAAAGTTATTTCAAGTACGCTGCTTGGAATTTTAACATACGTATCTTTAATATCAATGTTCAACTCTCCTGCAGCTTTTTTATCGTCTCCTGGAACACTTTGTGTTAATCTGAGTAACAAAAATCAAATACCAAAATCCATTTAGGTACCAAGGATTAGTTAAGGATGCTTCAGGATAATTCGTTAATTTTGCATTATCCAAATGTAAATTAGGGTCGTCTTAAATACCGTGACTTAAAGACTTTACATACATGAGTTCTTAACTTAGAGTGATTACGCTTTGAGAATATTTGCCTGGCTTTCCTTCTGTCAGTATGTACTTGTTCTTGCAGTGTAGGTACTTGTTAATAAAGTGAAACCAAAAGGTTGAATGAAGCCAGAGCTGCTCATTTTTATGTTGCTCTGCTTGCCAGTACTTTGGCCCAGGCCAGCAGCCCTTCAATTTAAATAACTGGTGATTAGTTACGTGTAAACTTGTGCTTGAAAGAGCTCCTTGGTGTGCCTGTGGAGTTGCAAACCGGCCACTAGGAAAGAAACTATGAAGCTGCATCCTACCAGGCTGTTACTTCATTCATCTACCCCTCTGACCCTTTCCCTTCACCCCAGGTCACTTAAGTGAGGTGATCTTCCAAATGTCCGGTCCTTGCCTGCTGTGCGGAGAGGAAGATCTTGAAGGATTTCGGGGCTTGTCACATGTCCTCTAAGCTGAGAGCAGGCTCTTGGGAAAATTGTACGCCCAGAAGTGTAAGAGAAGCGAGGGAGGCCGCTATCAAAAACGTGGATTTCTGTGGCTCTGCTGGCTCTTCTTGCAACCCTCCCCAGGGGTGACTGGAGTTGGACGGGATCCCTGCTATTGTTTTAATGGGCTTCTAGGAAGTGATGCCTGAGGCACAGCAGGCCAAAGCCATGGTTCGGCGTCACACAGCCCTTCCCCCTCTCCTGCCCGGAGCTTCCGAGATGCTTTCCCAAGGGGGAGTAAGGAAGACGGGGATTTCTCCTCCTGGAATTGTCCTCTCTGCAGATGTGACCAAAGAGGGAGACAGTCCGCAGCCTTGCATGCGAGAGAAGAACTTCAGCAGGTA
>NW_009692728.1:11623-12669 GCF_000703405.1 Apaloderma vittatum
TAAAAAACGGACATAAAAAATGAAGTTGGGGCAGGAATTATTTTAGCAAGGCTGTTGGAAAAACGGAGACAGACACAAAGGATTGCGCAAGAGCAGCGCTCAGCCTGCTGCCAACACTAACAAATCTTCAGCACTGAGGTTTTGCAGGAAGTGTGCGGAGGGTTTACGGAGTCCACCTCCTCGGGGCTGCGGGCTGGTATCGGCTGAAGGTCACTGCTGCCGGCAGATCCAGCAGGGCCCGGGGGCTCTGCTCACTGTGGTGCAGGGAGAGGTAAATTGAAACTGCTGAGAACACGAGTTTCATTATTTAAAATTTATCAGCAGTGGGATTAGGTGCAACAGTAGAACTTGCAGTACAGCCATATAGCATAGGTGGTCTGAGCGAGGATTTCTCTGCAACAGACTTTTATTTTACTTTTTCCAATTCAATTTCGGTACCTGTGCTACACGGGGGGCTCTTGCGCTGTGGGTCTGTGTGAGGAACGAGCCCGCTCTGGCTCGTACCCAGGTGATCGCTGCAGCCACTCTCCAGATCTGAGCTTTCCAGACAGCTCCCTTAATTTTACAAATAATCATTTGCTTTCTAGTATAAATACAGTTTAATTAAGTGTAATTTCTGTCACTGGTGCTTGTGCATTTCACTTCAATATTCTGCAATTAACATGTCCTTAATGGTATGTGTTTTTCTGCTTTGCAAGAGTAAGTAATGAGGGGAAAAAAGATCATCTGGTTTCCCTGGAGCGCCGTTTTATCCTCGAGTCTGCCTCAGTGCTGTAGGCAGTAAATAGAAGTTACAGGATTAGTTCTGATGGGAGACTCGGTTCTTTAGCTGGATTTTATGGCCTGTTAATACAGTCAACGTGACGGACGATACCCAGAAACCCTGCTACGAGTGTCGTACACGCTGACTATGGATTTACGTCTGGATAAGTTATTTATTTATTTATTGATTGGTTGATTGATTGATTGAATCACCCCCACTCCGGGTTCCTGAACTGTCCGCAGGGGTGACCGCTGGAAAAAGCAGAAATTTAAGTCCCGGGGGG
>NW_009692728.1:12742-63746 GCF_000703405.1 Apaloderma vittatum
CCTTTTCCCTTCCACAAGGAGCCAGAGAGTCTTACAGGTTGGAAAAGAAAACCAAATCAGCCTTCATAAAACAACAATAATACAAATAAAGGAATAAGGATAAATATGTACAAACCCAATATCGAACCTGAGTCCTTCCCAGTGGCAAATCCCCACTGATGCTGCAGAGCAGGCGCCACCACGGAAGCCCCAGCGTCAGTGCCAAAGGGAAACTAGACACAAGGGCTGGGTTTTTGGGAACCCGGGGTTGGGATCAAAGGTAAAAGATTAGACAGAGTCCTTTTTGGACACCAGCCGTTGCAGAAGAGGACTCAACTCCCCTGATCCCTCAGTCTTATATTGAACATGACATGTATATCACAGAGTAGCCTTGTTGGTCACCTGTCCTGTCTGTTACTGCCTGGAGGTGCAACCTCTTACTTCCTTTTGACCCCTCTTACTTCCCAGCACCCCCAGCATGGCACACACGAGCCAGCGGTGACCTTGGTGGGAGCAAGTATCAGCAAGAGCCTTGCTGCATCCCAGTAACTGCAGTAACTGCAAACATCTTCAGGCATTAACGCTTCTAGTAGCACACACTGTCTGCAAAAAACATGCTGCTAACTTCAGAAAGTGCAGCCTCTGGAAGAGACTGAGGTGAAAAGCAAAATCACTGAACAGAATTGGTTCTGTTTAGCTCAAACCAGGACCAAGAGTGAAAGATTTAACTTAGAGACCTGCTGGGGTGAGAGATTTGTGTATGCTCTCTGTGAGTCGGGGCTTATCAGTACCCTGCGTGGACCTTGTTTAATCAAATTAATTGGGCATTTTTTTTACCCCCCAGAATGCATTCATTCTGAAATTTAGTTTTTAAAAGGATTTACAAAATTTGTTTCAAATTTAAATGGAGCAAATGGGTCTCTTTTGAGAATGGGTGTGTGTGTGGGCATAACCTGTTTGTAATCAGAGTACTCTACAAACTTTGAAAATAAATGAATGGTGCAGATCATTGTACAATAAAATACAGCTTGTTACTTGCTGAGACCTGCATTGTTAATTCCTTGAGAAATTACTGAGCTTCCTTTAAGTATGGGAAATCTCATTCTGTTTTCAAACAAATGTGAATGTTTGTTTTCACAGTGTGCTTTGCTTTTGACCCGAAAGCCTAATTATCCTTGCTGATGCAAAGTGAGGATTTCCAGTGTAGAGCTGCCTTAATTAAGGGCAGGTTTATCAGCTCCTATACTAATTTAACAGTTGATGACCCATGCTCATGTGTTTTTGTATGGCAGTGAATGGTTACTGGAAGGTTTCATACTGTAAAGAATAATTAAGCCCGCTTTAAATAAAAAAACAACAAAAAATCCCAACCTGCAGGTCTGCTTCAGAATGGATTGAATATATGATGAGCTGCGTAAAAAACATTGCAATTTCATTAATATTTAGCATAACTGTGCAGATACAATTAAAATAAGGAAGGTTTACAAAAAATAAATCTGCTGCCCACGTGTTCCCTGTGGAATAAGGAGGACTTTCTTCTTTTAATTATTATTAAATTTCTGTAGGTTAAGTTCCTGAGTAGTTCAGGTAAAAGCTAAAGTTAGAGAGAAAGGGGAGCAGAAATTTATCATGATAAGTGTCTGTAATGTGAAGACTAGCAAAGATGTTGATAACCTATTTCTGTTCTCAGAACTATGGTCTTCTGTCTGGTTTTGAAAACAAATCATCCCCCAATTTTTTTTTTCAGTGTTTAATCTTTCACTGAGGGGAAATACAAACAACAGTGCATCAAGTAATAGGGAAATTTCTTAAAATTGAATATGTGAGGGATTCATTGCAAAATGGAAACAAAAGCGGCCGTGTAATGTGAGGGCTAAAATAGTTGGTGGTTTTCAGTGGCATCTGTGCATCATTCCTGGTGTTGCCAGAATTTAAATTATGAAGAGCTCAGTGCAGCACTGAAGTACCTTCATCTTGCTGTTCCATTCTAATGGGAGCTTACCCAAAACCCGCTGTAGTTTTACTTTCTTTCTTGAAACCCTTCCTTGCTTTCTTTTTCAAACTTTGTCCCATTGTTTTGAATTAGAACAGATTCAATTTTAAACAACCCCCGTACCAGCAAAGGGAGATGTGAGCCCAGCGGGGTTTGTTACATGCAGCTGTTGTGAAAGATCCAGCTTGGTTGAGGTAGTGTGTGCAGCGACCGGTAGCGTTTATTCTGCTATTTATGTCTTTTAGCCTCTAATCTTTTCAGTATTTTAGGAAAAATGGGGATCTTGCTGACTGAAGTCTTCAGAGGATGAGAGTTACACGTGTTTCTATTCACCTTCATTATCTGTAGGTGTTTCTGGACGATCTCTCTTACCTGATGTTCCCCCAGATGAGAATCAAGATTGCTCTGTTGAGCTGTTCTGACGCCCAGGCCAGCCCCCTCCTTTTTTTTAAGGAGAAGCTGAAGAGCTGGCGTGGCTGTGTCAACGCAGCCTGGTTTTCCTCAGCCCCCTGCCTTCTCCCCGGTGAAGTTTGGAGGGTAGCTTGATTCCATTTTTGCACAGTGCTTAATAACGTGAGACATCTTTATTGTGCTCTGACATGGTCAGCTGCACTGGTAAATTAGGAAAAACAAACCAGAACCATTAGATTCAGTCTCTTCAGTTAAATAGTTTGATGGGATTTATCGCCAACCATTTTCTAAGGAAGGAAGAAATTGTACATTTACACAGGAGTTGAATGCACATATTCACTTGCATCATTGCTGTGGGCTTCAGCAATTGATCCTTTTTTTGGGTAACATAATAAGACATACTTTCCCGATAACCAAAATGCCACTGATATATTTGATTTTAAGACTGGGCTACCTCGAAAGAGGTACTTTGCGAACTACTTTAAAAATATAACCTTTTCTCTGGCAACTTGTTTTTTCAAGTAGGGGCACATATGCTCAGAGTTAAACAATATTGCAGCATGGTAAGGACATTCTGAATAACGTCTGCAAGGTATTTGTATTTATAGAGGGTCATATCTCATAGTGGCACTACAGGTTACAGTGATGAAAATGTAAAGCAATTTATATTTTAACAAACATCTTTTTTTTTAGTCTAAGAGCTAATACCAAGTGGCAAAGTGATACCTCTTTTAAGCATATAATTTCTTGCTGCTTTCCAGATGGTGGTAAGCCTGTTGAATAACAAAGGAATAATGTAATTTTGATTTCTGCCAAATGCTGTTTTATAGCATTTCTGTGTCAGAATCTATTGAAAAGTTCAGACCTGATTAGTTCTCCATCAGCGAGCTCTTGATACATACCAAAAATTATTTTAAAATACCTTAATATGTGCAAATTCAGGACCTGAAAATTAGGAAGCAGCTATGGGAAGGTTGCTCAGGTAGTTGTCAATCAGCCCTTGCTCCATCTGGCTAAGCCTCAAAGGACTTCACTGCACGTCATTTGTTCTGCAGGAAACCCGTCTCCTTCAGTGCTACAGATAAACAGTTGCAAAGAGAAGGTGACACAAAGAAAATACAACATTCTTTTTTAATTTAGGGGATGAGACTGGCTTGCAAGAGCAGTAGGTGCTGCCCTGTGGTGCGGTGTGCAGGCAAGGGGGATGAACTCCGAAGGGAGCGGCGCTTCTGACATTTGCTAATTTTTTTTGAACACTTGACTTCTCAAGATGGACGTGTGCTTGTTGTAATTTTTGTATGTGGTAAAAGGTGCCTTAGAAGTTAGCTGTTAAGACGTTGAAATAATTTTCAAAATTATTGAAGAAGTCACTATGTCAAAGGGGAGGGAATCAAAGCTCAAGGTGCGCTTTTTGTTGTGTTCACTTGTGTCAGAGTTTAACCTCGTGACTGTGTAATCTCTTCCTTCCGTTACACGTCAAGACTGCCAAGGAGAGCTGGCATTTAACTTTTACAATATAGCTTGACATGGCTTCAGATGGAGGGGGCATCAGGGAAGTTAAAATTTCTTATCTGGAGCAAAGGATACATGACTTTTTTATCTGTCACGCTGTCTTGCATTTTATTTCTACTTGAGATGATTTTGTTCAAGTTGCTAGGTCCTTTCTGAAGATGCTTCGCTTTAAAAAAACAAGAAAGCAGTACTCTTTGCTCCCTTTGTAGTGTATTTTAGAGTTGTACAGTGGTTAGTATCTCTTATTTCTTTCACACTGAGTAAAGCTACAAGGGGCTGTTGCGCGTGAGAATTACGATTGTTTCTAAGTGAGGAAAAAGCAGGATTTGACTTTTAAAACTGTATTTAGCATGGGTGTCCTGCCCAGGTTTATGTATGAGATTTATGTCTTACCTAAATATCAGGATAGAAGTAAAATTAGTGTTTATTTTCTTGATCTTCTAGAACAAACAAGAGAATATAAACGGGGGGGGGGAGAATCCTGCCATGTGAGATTGTTTCCCATATGCCCAGCGAAAGGAAGGAAAGATGCTCACAAATGTTTAGCATGTGCAAGTTTCTTGGTGCGCGATTGGTTTCCTACTTAGGAGTGGAATTCAGTGAAATCGGACTCCTCTTTTAAAAACAAAGAGTAAGTGCACAACAAAGGAGAAGTGATCAAATGATTAGCCAGAGGCTAACAGGAATGCAAGGGAAGAGTGACAGATTGCATATTAGGAGGAAATCTGATCTGGAAATTATTTCAAAGCTTTGTGCAGCTGAGGCTGCAAAAAACCCTAATTTCGAAATCTTTCTGAAGGATATAAATATATGAAAATTCTGGCTTGCTTGTGGGTGAAGCATAATAAAAGAAAGAAGGGAAGATAAAGTTGAATTATAATTTACAGGAATTTTTCTTCTTCCCTTCCCCTGGCTTAGGTGTTTTTTTTTAAAAAAAAACAGCTTTGCATGAGGAATTGTGTTACTTTACTTACTAATTCTGATGCTTTAGAAAAATGCATGCTGTACGATTCTGTGTGCTTGAATCTATGTTCTGGTTTATGCAAATAGAAGAGTAAAATCCGGGCAGCAGATAAATACCAGACATGGTCAACAACTACAACAGGGAAATATACTTGAATATTGGAAAAATCAGAGCTTTTAATTATGAAGAAGTGACCTACAAAATGGTTTTAATTTAACCTTGCAGTAGGTAGATGTCACTTTTTATTAATAGAATTTGCTTTCTTTATAGAGGCCGTGTTACCTTTCTTCAAAATTTAATGTTAACTGCTGTGGTACAGCAGTGTCTGAGTCCACACTTTTTATTAAGGCTCAAAACATTCCTTTAAAATAAATCACCAGAAATTTACTCAAAAATTATTACAGAATTTTACTGGTTTACCTTTTTTAAATTTATGTTTTTATTTTAAAGCATTCATAAATATATAATGGTAAAATTCTAAAGAATTACTAAATACAGAACAGTGAAATTTGAATACCACAGATGAATTTTTGTCCACCTTGAAATGTAACTAAACTTTTGTCGGCACATTGCTAAAATTACTTGCTGCTGAAAGATGGAAATTAGTTTCACGTAGGCTTTGGTATTTGTTGTAGCTGTTTGTAAAGCTTGTTTTTTTTGGAGTAATTCTCTTCTTTTTTATTATTTAGATAAACACTTGCTGCTTATGTAAAAGAAAAAAGTGACACAAATAGTATGTGAAAGCAAGTTTGTGTAAGTTGTAGTTTGAAAACCCTCTCATTTATGCCTTTGATTGTTTTCTCTAGCAAAGGAGAAAAATGATACAGTGAAGCCGCTTTTGGATTTATGTATGTGCGTCATGGCTTTCTTCTGAATAGAACTATAAACACTTGATTTCAAGCGGACATTCCTGTAAGAGCAACTGACAGTTTCTCTTCTGATACACAGTTCTTGAACGGTTTTGCACTTGATGTTGTTGGGAGCATCTGGATGGGGGCTTTGGCATGAGAAGCAGAGATCTGCTGCTGAAAACCTTCTTACCTACAAAGGCCAAACCATGCAGTTTATGGAAAAAAAGAAATTCTCAAGTCCTATCCTTGTCTTTCAATTTCTGTCATATGTGTATTTAGTACGACAGCAACCGAACGACAATAAAAATGAGTTTACAAAAAGCACTGTTGTATTGATAGAAACAAATCTTATTATCTACTCTTGTCATTAGCAGTGTGTTAAGAGTAGAGAGACAGAAGTGCTGCAGCCATGCAGCCTGTCTCTAGCCTGTAGATCCGTATTCCCAGACCTGTATTTTATACTGTTTTGCCTTTTAGTCCTTTGGTTTATGTTTTCCTTGTTTCAGAACTCACATTGTCACAGTTTCTTTGGAGGCATCAGTTAACATCAGTACAATACTTGGGGATTCGCGGCTGTTTTGAAGGGAGTATATACGAAAATAAGTTCTGATTCTGGTGCCATGGTGTCTAATATTGAGCTGAGATGTTCCAATCGTAACCGCGGCGGTTAAGCCATGCAAATTGTTACAATCAGAGATACTGGTATTCCTCTATTAAGTCTGTTCTGCTTCTGTTTGCAGCTATGTCATCTTATCTTTTAATTGTGAAGTCGGAACTTCCTGGAGCTGTTGCCGGCTTCTTAAGTGGAGATGAGAGTGGGTAAGGAAAAATACTTCATAACTTCTGTATTTGTCTTGAAGAAAGTGGTTCAGGACTGCTGAAGGAAATGGGTCCTGACACTGCCCTCCGATCTCACGTGCTAAAAAAAATAAGTTATTTACAGCAGTTCTTGGAATATGAAATGCGTTTGGCATGTGTGAGCCTTCTGCAGCACACGCGCACAGAGCGTGATTCTTTCCTCATAGCAATTTCCCATCAGACGACCTTAAAGTCAGTGACAAAACTCCACCTACAGACATCTCCCTTCTGTAAAATTTTAAAAGAGGGAGTAGGAGGGGACGGGAGGGAGAGGAGGAGAAACATTTAAACTGCTGTCATATTATCGCTTTGCATATTTCAAAACCACAGTACAAAAACTGACACATATTTTAATTTAAATATTCTGTTGTCTTGCTCCAGCAAATTGGACTTGTCTTGGGCAAAATGCCAAGTTTCCAGACTTGGTTTGTAATTCCTTAGCTTGGCTCCCAGTAAAGAAATTATGCTTCACAATTGAGCTATAAAGCTGTATGTAAGGAGTATGTCCCTCAGATTTCTGTCAGAACTGTTGCAGGAAGTCTGTGCCTGTCCTACAACAAACATCGGAGCTTCAGCACTGCAATACCTTATTTGAGTTGTTCCAGTGCTGCTGTCCTTTGGAGCAGTGGATCGTAGATGGTGTTACAGCTGTTCTTCCAAAGTGCTCTTCTCAGATGTTTGGAGCTCAAAGCTTTCTCTATGCTGAAACGTGGTGAAATTGTCTCAAGGCTATGGGATGCTTTCATTGTTCCTCAGTGTCAGAGGTCAATTTTAAGTTTGAAATTAGTTTTGTAAAAGGTACTTTAGTTCATTTTATATTTTCTCATTTGTAACCTTCCCATTTTGTAATGATGATTCTGAGGAATGAAGTGTGGCGGCAATCTTGTCTTCTGTCTTTCTGCCCTCCTGGCTCTTGCAATAATATTATTTCAGTAAGAAGCTTTTTTTTTTCCTTAAACATTTTATGTGTATCTGTCATTTTTAGACTGCTGATGTATCTCTTCCAGCTGTGTGGTAGTCATCAGCTTTTCATTTGGGTGCTATCACCTCCTTTGAGACCATACTTTTAACTCCACTTCTCGTACACAGTGGCATTGAGCCTGCTACTGTATCTGCTGCACATGCAATCTGTCTGCCCCTAAATGTAGCATGTAACATAATTTACTACTGGTTTTAATTTTATGTCAGCTCTGTTTATGCAAAGTGACTTTTCGTATCAAGATATGCTTTTAAACAAACAGCATATGAAAGCTCACAATAAGTAGAATCCGGAGATGCCACTTGCACCATACAGCTCAAAGGATTTTTGTGTCTAAAAAAAGGCAGCATATAAACAACTTCTTTATTAAGGTACCTATTTGATAACGCTCTCATCAGCTCTGTTTATCAGGGTCCTAGCACAGATCTTCCAGATGCGGACACGGGTGAGCACACCAGCACATTGCTACCCATGCTTCTTCCTTCACTGAAATTACAGTTGAGATGGGAATGAAACTGAATTTTGCATTTAGAAAGAGCTGAAATTGTCCATATAAATACTAAGCACAGCTCAAGTGGGAAACTGATTGTCAGCCCAGGTCTCATCCTGCTTCCACCTCTGTTATTGTGAGTTCTTCCGTGGAGAAATGTTTATTTGACAGTTTGACTCCTTGGCCCAAGCAAATGTTTCAGATGCGGCGGTCAGGCAGTATTCCAAGTACACGCACACAGCTGACCTTCTCTGTATGCCCACAACTGGATTTCATTGATTTTGCTGTATTAGTTGCCGTGGTAGAGCATAATCTTTTGTTTCTGCTCATTTCTTTGCATGTGTTAAGAGTAGGCTTTTTCCTAGAGAGAGTTTTCAAATTGTAGGAAATTGTTCAACAAAACCAGGTAATCAAATGTCCAGCCTAAGTAGCAACTTATTTATGCAAAGGGCCTAAATACAGACTAGTTTGATTAAACTTCTTTAATTAGACCACTTGTATCCAGCTGTGATTGCACAACTGTCTTTGTTAAGTCATTATAGCACCTGATAATCTTTCATTTAGGGGGCAGAATTTATCTTTAACTGTAGTTAGAATGTATCGAAAGCATCAGTTAAACTGTGAAAATATTTTATATGTGTAAACTCTCCCAAGCCATACGTTTGGAAAAGCCATGTAGATAATGTTTTACACATTGGATTATTTTTCTAAAGGCTAACAGGTGTTGCATGTGTTCAAAAGGCTCAGAGCCAGCGTGTAAAACATCTTCATGTCTTAATTAAAAAACCAAAACCATAAAATATGAACACTTGCTAATTGCGAGTTGAGATGTTTTAGTCCATCTGCATAATGAGAATTCCACATAGTTTTGATAACATGAACACAGTTTCAGATGAGGATTGTGCTAAAAAGTTGTAATTTGTGAGCCCTCTGTTAACATTTAATGACCCTGTCAGGAGGATATGATTGATGCAATTAAGTTGTCTTGCTTGTGTGTCATATAATTGATACGGACTGAGAGTCAGATCCTAATTTAGAACATATGAATCTCTTGTCCTGTTGCATTTGGGAATGAAATTAAAGCAATTTATAAATGCCTGGTTTTTGTTAAAATATGGGGGAGGGAGGAGGAACATCTGCATGCCGAAGGATTTTTGGTAGAGTCAAGGATTTATAGTCTATATTTCATATTTGGGATTCTTTTATCATATAGGATTAAATTTGCAGTTCTAACTGATTTTAAAGGCAATATCAAAACATTTATTCTGCCTTTGGAAAAGGAGTATATTTCCACAACAGTATTTTGAGGAAAAAAACTGAACACCTTTTCTTGATAACCAGTAAATGGTCCACTATTCATTTTTTAGAGATCTTTTTAAATAAAAGAATCGATATTCCAAAATTAAACAGTTTACAAAATTATTTTTTCTCCTTCCCATCACCTCATGGCAATTTTCCATTGTCTTCCCCCCCAACCCCCCAAATGTTGTCTCATGAACCACAAAGTAACCAAAATAATTTTTCTCTGTCCTGCCGAGCTCATGAGCTACAACATCAACAGTGGATTTGCTGCACACTTAAAATTGAGTGACTTAAAAGAGAAGTCCACGTGGGCGCATAGGGCAGCACTCACTCTGCTTTTGCCTGCTGCTACGAAACTACTTCTCCTAATCTGAACATCCACTGTAGTAGAAAGAAAGAAAAAGATGTGAATGCTAAATGAAAACAAGGTGAAGACTACCACAGCAGGGAGCTGATCTAGGCAAAGTTGCTTTTTCACTGTAGCAGTAGCAGACCTAGTGCTAGTAACACTTTTTTTTTTTTAAGAACAATGTATTTTTGAGTCATTTTTAACGTAGATATTGTCATTTAAGGGCTACTTCAATTTTGATATGGTGAAGATGCCCTCAACCTTGAAATTTTTCTGTTCATTTATGTTACGTGTTTTTTCAAAGGAACGACACAAGTGGTTGTCCACGATACGTGACAGCAGTTAATATATGGTATATGGTGACTTTTCTTTAACACGGGTGTTATGCTACTTTCCTTATGATAACTTGAGGTGCTGCCTGTTTATTAGGTGCTAACCATATCCTGGACTAAATAAACTTGAAGGTCAAAGGCCAAGGTGTTTATAGGTAGTAAAGTCGGAGGCTGATGTGCAAGATGTTTATCAGTACAGGATATGGCTATTGCCAAACCCTCAAGATGTTTCTGTGTCTTAACAACTTAGCCATGTGTACTTTCCTCGGTTTGGAGATAAGATTTTGATGCTTTGAATAGATTTCAAATGCACGTGCCTCCACATTGCTTTGCTTAGGTGTGGTTTTTTATGTTTAAACATTATAGCAGATTTCTTTATCATAATTTTCATTCTTTCTCTCCTTTAATTCCTTTGTGGATGTGTGCAAAGAATGAGTGGTCACTTTGGGGAAGGGTAAAGCTAAAAAAGTCGTCTTTATTGTTGCTCTTATACCACCTCTGAAGAGCAAACATAATTTCAAATTAACTGAAAGTTGATTGCTTGTTCTTTTCTTGTATTATTTGAACACTGTGATGATAGGGGTAATGAAACTGGGGGCAGAAGAGAAAGTTGGAGTGTTTAGAAAATATCTGAATTTCCAAACAAATAGGTTGGGTAGTTTAGCTTTCTGTTTCACACGTCTCAGAAGAGGTAAGGAACTAAGGTCATCATGTAGGAGTAATAAACTGGAAGGGAAGTTCAGCAATAAGTGGGAATTAAAGTTGCTGTTTCTTCCAGTTGTGTAAATGTGCAACTTGGAGTAACCTAATTTAAGATACTTGTAGTGTACAACGTAATTACTCCTAAAGGAAATCTGTAGCATATGAAATACCCTTGCTCTCTGATTGTTGCTTTGAGTAAAGGCATGGATTTGCATATTGTGCTGCTGAGAAATAATTTTATATGCCTCAGCCCTCTGATACTGGCCTGTGGAACGCCGCCTGCGATGCTGGCTCATTATGGGGTGGTGTTCTGCTTCCTCGTTATCTGGGAGCTCTATTTTATATCGCAAAATAGAAACTAGGAATACAAAATCATGTAAATAGCACATGAGAGTGGAAATCCTTTACTTTTCTTGCCCTAGTGGTTATTTTGTCAAAGAGCGACCATATTTTGTCTGAAGTCAAGCGTATTTTTTTAGGACTCGGCTTTGTATCAATCAAATCGATTTTCCAACAGATCTTGGTACCTTGATGGGAGACTGCTGCTACTGATTACTTCAGTCTGCATTGTTTTTCCTCTTGCCCTTCTTCCTCAAATTGGTGAGTAATTAAAGGAGAGAAGCGAATATTATTCTACTTTAGTAGCAATTACAGCTGAAGACTTTAAAACCTTAATGGGTTATTTATTTATTTTAACTGGCAGGGGGCTGGTGATGGTGGGGATTACTTCAGTTGTTGGAGTGTGTTCTGCCTTCCAGCCCTGCCTAGTTAACCTATTACTTAGGTTGCAGTAGTATTTTGTCTGCAATACTAAAATAAAATCTTTACAGCAGAACATTAAAGAGCTGCATTTACTTACAGCATGCCATTAGTGGTAAGCCAGTTCTAATTCTGCCCTACAAAACTACATAAATGATCTGTGACAGGCAGTTGGAATGTTGTTTTTCTGAGTCCTAAGCCCCAGATACCAAGCACTGTAATAGAAAACATGCCTAAAATGTAAAGCTTTAGCTGTACATTAGGATCACTTTCCTTATAAATTCTCTTTTATTTTTACTGTTATTTTACAGGCTTTCTTGGCTACACAAGTAGTTTATCATTTTTCTTTATGGTCTACTTTGCTCTTGTGGTAAGTTAAAAATCTGTGCACAGCTTATCTTTTTTTTTTCTCTTTCTTATTGTTTGAATGTTTTTGTAGGCCTGTTTTGAAATTAATCGTCTTCCCCTCCCCCTTAAATTTTTATGTGAAATTTAGAGTTTTCCTTAAGCTCAGCATGTGCCTGCTTGCACAGATTACATTTGCTTTGCTGAGGCATGGAAATAT
Source organism: Apaloderma vittatum (assembly GCF_000703405.1). NCBI lineage: Eukaryota > Metazoa > Chordata > Aves > Trogoniformes > Trogonidae > Apaloderma > Apaloderma vittatum. The sequence goes on from NW_009692728.1 coordinate 24,789, forward strand.
ATATGAATTTTAAAGCATGTGAAAAGATTTAAAATTAATTATATTTTGGACTGGTAAATGTAACAGTATTTTTGTTTTGCTGACGGTGCAGTGAAGGGAGCTGGCACGTATACTTTTGTTTCCCTACTGGTAGTGGAATGGAATTTTGTGTTCTTAGCTTCTAACTATTACTTACTGCAACTAGTGCAGAAGAAAATTTAATATACTCCAAATAAATTAAATTTACATGCATAATGGAGTGACAGAGTTCAAAAAGAGGCAAAGAAAACTAGAACTTCATTAAGGCAGTTTACAAGATTCATTAATACGTCAATAACCTTATTCTTCTTTCTCGCTGAAAGGAAAAGTTCTTTTCTCTGAGCCTTGTGGGGGCTTTTGACCCTGATGTTCACCCTCTCAAGGCCCCTGCGAGGTAGATGTTTCCAAATCTCAGAAGTGAGACCTGCTAGGCAGATCCAAGAGGGAAAATGTGCCTTTTAGTTTCCCTGTTTTGCTTTTTACAGGAAAAAAGCATGTTAACGCACATGTGTAACATGTAATAGAGCCGAGCAACTCCCACTCTGTCATCTAGGTGCAGAAACAAGGATCTTAGTTGGGAGCCTGGAGAAAACGTTCCCCCTCTCCCCTGTCATCCTGGCTTGCATTGACTTGCATTTAATACCTGTTTTACAAAGGGATAAACAGAGTTGAAGGCAAGTTGAACAAACATGCCATCCAGGAGACCAAGGCAATCCATTAGGAACTAAACCACGTGATAAAACCAAACTTCAAAGCTGTCAAAACATCTCCCTAGGGCATCCCTGGAGGACTGTGGTGTTTGTAGGACCTTGGGAAGTATTCTTCCGAAGCTGAATGTTGAGGAGCGGCTACAGCCTCTCCAGAGCTAATGGAAATTCATTTGTAATATTTATAAATTACCTTAACTTTTGACCCCTCTCTTAAAATTTATCTTTAAAAAAGAAGAAAAAAGGAAAAAAGAAAAAGAAAAAAAAAAAGCAGTAACTATAATGCTGAAATGGGCCTTTGCCTGAACGTAGTTGCAAGAGTTTTAAAACAAGTCCAGCTCCTGATTTCGGTGGGAGCATGTCTACATCTCTGAAGGAAGCTGTGAAAGCTGTAGTTATGGGTGGATGCATTGGAAAGCAATTTTGGGCTCAGTAAAGGCAAGTGTTTAAGCAGGACTTGTGTGCAGAGGTGTTGAGCTGGGGTGATTGAAGCTAGGGTTTAGTTTTAGTTCTGTCCCCAAAGTAGGTAGAAAGTACTAATGAGGGAGTATGCAGGCTACTGGATTTTTCATGAAGCGATTACATTTGTGTGCTTACCGTTTGTTGTTAGATGACAAAGAAGCAGCCATGGTAAATCTAATTGGGAGCAAAATTTTTAAAAGCTGTTACAGATATTTAAAGAAAACAAATGCTCTTCAGAATATTCTCTCTTGACTTCTTCAAGCACTGAAACTCAGTGGCATGAACTGTGTTTTATTTTTTGTATCTGAAGTGAGTGATCTCTGCTGTTGAAATGGTGTTTCAGTTCGCACAATGTTAATTTCTGGATGGCAGATAAGTTTTAATTTGTTCCAGAAGAAAACTCTGTTAGTCATAGGGAAGCAATGCAATTATATTTTGCATATACAATAATTGTGCGTTTCCAAGTGCGTACCATCTGTTAAGCTTTTTGCCAGCGAGCCACAGGTTTGATATAGCCTGCAGAAACGATAGGTACAATAGGCAGCATATGATCTGGGCAGCGAGGTCTGGTGAGTGCACAGAGCAAAAGGTCTCGAGACTATTCTTTGTTCCCTGTGCTCTGCTGCGGGGCTTTGGCAGGTCACGTATCTCCTCTCTGTGCTTCACTGTCTTTTCCTTTAAAGTTAATATACTGGTATCCTTGGGGGGAAAAAAAAAAGTGAAAGCAGTGAGATGAGCTGATCTGGGAGAAATCCAAATATATGTAATTATTAGTGCAAAGCCAGATTCTGTGAGGTCCTGAGCACTTTTGTTTCAGATTGTTGAATACTTCCTTGACTTGAATCCTGGATGAAAAGACATTAAATGTGATCTTAAAACTATTTTTTTTATTGTCTTCCCTCTTCCTATATTGAGTGTTGGTGAAGAGTAAAGACGGATTTTTTTTTTTTTTGTGGAGACAGCCCTATTGGTAGCTTGTTCGACAAAGGTGTTGATGATGACTGATGGTATTTTTCTAATCTCTTGTTTGTGTTCCCAGAACAAAATGTGATGCGGATTGGGAATGTGCCACATGTAGGGAATGCTGTTATGCACAGAAGGCCCCTCTTTGCAGAATGCTCTCAGTACTACTGGAATAAAGATAATTTTATTTTCCCTCTGCAGGATTTGAAAGAGCAACATCACTGAGAATATCAGAACATTTTGAGCCCCTAACTTTATAGTTTTTAGCAGTGTTTTTTGTGTGGGCTTAAAATACCCTATTTCCACTAGAATCTGTCTTTAGGTTTTAGTTTGGTTTTGTTGTGTTTTTTTTTCTTTTTTCTTCACTTAAAGCCAAGTGTTTCTTGTGCTCAAAAGACAATGTTATGAAACAGCCTTGAAGTTCCAGAGGAAGGCTGTGCTGCCTGCATGGCTGCTCAGCTAACTGGGCTGTGTTGCCAACTTAAAAATCTGTTGGGGGGGACCTCATTAGACTACAACTGGCAACCCAAACAGATTTGAATAATAAATCAGGTAGGCAAAGATAATTACAGATCTTAAATGCACCAAGTGCATTTTATTTTGCCTCCTTTTATTTCCATTTCAATCTGTTCTTAATCTGCATTAATTTTATTTTAGAAAAATGTTCTTCAGCTTTTTAGGCTTGCCTTGCCGTCCCTCTGCAACGTTTATGTGCGTCTTTGCTCTTTAGCTTGCAGGAAACCCCGTTCCCATCACGGCAGGGACACTTTGCTTTCCCCAAATCTTGCCCTTTAGCTTCATGCCCCTTTTCCTGGCTGAGGAAGCCGGTTTCAACCTTTGCCAGAGTTCCTACAAAGCCTTCTCCTACTCTGGAGCCTTCAAAGCCTGCCTGGGTGCCTTTAAATACAGAGAGATCTTTTTTTGCCTTCTTGCTTAGCCTCATAAATGACTTCAGCTAGCCAACATGCTGGGGCTTTCTGGGGAGGTGGCACAGCCACGCGCCCGCAGCCGTGGTGCTGCAGTGGCAGGAGCCATGTCTCGGCTCGGAGCTTCTCGCTGCTTTTAGTGTGTGAGAAAGAGGTGAAGTGGGCACGACTCGTGCGACAAAGTCATCACACAGAATTGGTCACAGGATGGAAGGGACCTCTGAAGACCATCTAGTCCAACCCCCTGCCAGAGCAGGATCACCCCAAGTAGGTCGCACAGAAACACATCCTGGCAGGTTTTGAAAGTATCCAGAGATGGAGCCTCCACAGCCCCTCTGGTCAGCCTGTTCCACTGCTCCGTTTCTCCATTACTGCAGTCTGTTTCCCCATGTTTTGTCTGGAGGTGGTGTTTGTTTGCTTCTCCTTGCACTGGTGACAATCCTTATCCTCTGGGAAGCACCACTTGGCTGCAAGCAAAAAGTAGTTCTCTAGGCCAGGAGAAGCACTCTCTTCCATGTTATTCTTCTCATGAATCTGAGTCTTTAATTAAGGTTTTAATTATTTGCTCTAGGCTTCAAAAGAATTATAACCTTTAAAACCAGGCAGCTACAATAGGAAATTAAGATGAGGAGAGCAATGCAACTATCATTTTAAACTAGGCTCCTGAAAAAGGAGGTAACATTTCTTATTTTAATTTCCCTTTGATTTTCAGCCCTGTTACTTGGCAATCCCTAAATCAGCAGGGTGTAGCCAAAGCCCCAATGACATTCTGGGACAATAATTGCATTTATTGTTTTTTCCTTTGCTTTCTAGTCCAAACCATATGTTTCTGCCTTTTAAGATTAGCCCTAGGCTCTGCTCTATCTCTGTTAAGGGCTTGTCTGCTTCGGCCGAGAGCCTGGGATCTCTAACACAGCAGCTCTGCTGTATGGGAGGCAGTGAGCATGCAGCGCAGGGAGAGGGAACGCGGAGAGCTGGTTGTATTTCCGTTCATGTCAGAGCTCATTTCAGTGAACCACCTCCAGATCGGCGCACCGTGAGGCTGCCAGCTGTGCAGAGTAAGCAGCTGGATGGAATGGCACTGACAAGTTTCTTTTTCTACCAAGTCATCTTCTTGTGGCCTAACTACCGATCAAGCCCGTTAATTTACTGTGGATGTAGTGCCCTGCTTTGTATATCAATAGTCTGATATTTTAGCTGCATGTATCTAAATTTAAACTGATTTTTAGGGTACTACTCATAAAGTGAATATTCTGTCTTTGCAGGTTATGATAAAAAAATGGTCAATCCCATGTCCTCTGCCTCTAAGCAGTGCCATAGAAAGTTTACAGGTAAAGCACATGCTGGTTTGAAGTTCTAATTATATTAGTATCTGTAATGCTTTTTTTACATTGACACTTTCAGAATTACTTGTAATTTAAATTCCTTCTTTTTTAATCATCACAAAAACTAAGAAGTTTCATATCTGTGGTTTGGGCTTATTCTTCTATTACACCACTTTTTTTTTCTTGTATGTCTTACAGGTTTCAAATTCGACTGATGATTGTAAAGCAAAGCTCTTTCATCTTTCAAGAGAGGTAATCTCTACTAACAACACGCAAATTAAAGGGGAGCTGTGGTTTTTAAAGAATTGGGGTTTAAACTTTATCCAGGGTAAGCTATTCTTCTGTAAAACTAGTTATATATAGGCTACTGAAATATTTCCTATACCTGCTGCCAAGTGTTATCTAGTCTTTCTCACTCTCTTTTTTTATATATGAAGGCTGATTGTCCAAGTTAGCATTTATGGAAACATTTTACAAACATGGCGAAAGTATCAAGTGTAACAGATGCAGCAGTGGTCAGCTTCGTGATGCAGTCGGATCGTGCCAACTTAGTGTTCCCTCAGCTGGAAGTCAGTGATACCTCATCGTAGAATCACAGCGTCATAGAATGGTTTGGATTGGAAGGGACTTTTGAAGGTCATCTAGTCCGACCAGTGAGCAGGGACATCTTCAAGTAGATCAGATTGCTCAGAGCCCCGTCCAACCTCACCTTGGATGTTTCCAGGGATGAGATGTCCACCACCTCTCTGGGCAACCTGTGCCACAGTTTCAGCACCTTCAGCATAAGAAAAATTCTTCCTTATATGTAGTCTAAATCTACCCTCTTTTAGTTTTAAACCATTACCCCTTGTCCTGTTAAGTGTTATGCAAACTTTTAATTCCTAGCGAGGTAGAACGTGTTTCCTGAAACTGCCTGGACCTAATCTTAGTTTTTTCTTACCTAAAGCTAATTCTTCAGGCCTAATGCTATCTTGTTGCATTTGTCTGAAAAAACAAAATCCACCTTCACCTTCTCAAGAAAAAGAAGAGGGGGGAAAAAAGTGTTGGGCAATGCAAATATGAGACAAATGTTATCGTAGATGAAAGAAGAATTTTTTGCTTTGACGTATAGCATGACATTCTGGCCTTTTGCACTTTGAAAAATCTTGGGACTCTTTACTTCCTTTTTAATTTCAACTTTATCAATAGAAAGTGGTGTATTTTCACCAGTTTGGTCCTGATTATGTCAGCACAAAAGCGTTTGTTATAGTTCAGCTTACTTCACTTGGCAGTCGAAGTAAGCTATACTAAGTGATTCATCTCTCCTATTACAGGTTTTTTTAATAATACACCACTAATTGTGCGGTTGCAACTTTAATTATATAACTGCCTTAAAACTTCAGATGCCAAAGCATGTTATATTTTCTGGATGCTGTATCCAAATTTTTGTGAAGGGGTAATAAGAAAACGTTGAAGTCAGGAGGAAGGAATCGGTGATTTGACGGGTAGCTATGCATATTAGAATTTAGAAAACCTCTTAGAACATTTCCTGAATGATACACTGACATGGGGCAAATCCTGTTCTTTTGACACAAGTACTTAGCCTTAATATAGCTAAAAAAGAATCTTTCAGTCGTCGAATTGTAGACAGCATGACCTCTTCCCATCACAAATAGTAAGCTGTGACCAGTGCTTGAAGAGGTATGGGTTGAAAAAATCAGCTTTATGTGGAGCGATTCAGAGATGCCATTCTTTGTTGTGGAGATCTATCTTGAAGTGTTTATGTTGAAAAATTTCCACTGACTTCCAACGCTTGAACTGCGTTCTGAATTCATGCAAATGTTTTTCCAACCATCTGTAATAACAAACAACCTACAAGATGTTTTTCTTCTGTTTTAGAGTGCTTATGCAATACCAACCATGGCTTTCTCTTTTCTCTGCCATACCTCAGTCCTGCCCATCTATTGTGAGCTCCGAAGGTAATGTCTGAAAACGTGTGCAGTATTAAAATACAGTATGTGTGTAGTGTTTTCCATAAATTAATCTTGAATGATTTTTATTTTCAAGTCAGTACCATGAAACAATGCAGACTAAGTAGCTTGGATGTTTTGGGGAAATGTACAGTTTTAGTCTGTACTGGCTTTTCCTCTCTTACAGGAGAGAAAAGTCGCAAATATGGTTCCATCATCAGTGTCAGTACATTGTCCTGGCCTGGCCAATCTGAAGAAAAAAGTCATTTGCTAAGGTACTTACTAGTTAATTTTTATTGCTGTAACTGAATCTGCGTTTGGCCACATCTGATTCAGTGGGGTTTTTTTGACCCAGATTCTGTTCCTGGCTCTGAATATCTATCATCCTGTATAAACCAAAATTTTGGTTTAAAAGATACTCTGGTATGTCAAATCCCTACAAGATGGAGACAATGTTAGTTGTCTGCATGAAAAGTGCCTTTTAATTACTAGATTAGAAGTACTTTTAAAACCCCTAAATATTACTGACAGCGCAGATCTCGGCAAGTACTCTGTGGCCATAAATTAAGATGATGCATTCTTATGGGAGGCAAGCTGCTCTGTAGATTACATTGTGTTTAATGGTCCACAATACAGATTATGCAACACTTTTATGTGGTGGTGGTTTTTTTGTTTTTGTTTTTTTTTCATTTTAGTCCGTCCAAAAGTAGAATGCAGAATGTAACTCTCACAGCAATTGGTCTGAGTTTCCTAATTTACTTTACATCTGCTCTGTTTGGGTACCTGACATTTTATGGTGAGTATATTCTTCAAGTACTCTTTAGAACAAAGGCTAATAATAAATCATAAATGCATTCAGTCTGGAGTACTTAGGCTTGTTCGTGCATTGATAGGCTTGAATGCTCAGAAATCTTGTTCCTGCGAAGACTTAAGAATATGCATAATGCTGCAAAGCATTACAGTCTCGTTGACTTCTTGGCATGTAATGCAGCTACACTTGCAGGGTTCATGCTCTGAAATACTATCCAGGCAAGATACTAGTCCCTGAGCTGTAGCTGATGGTCTCTGACGCTGTGTAATTAGAAGACTAATTGCCACTCTGTGTTGAACTGTGTAATATTTTCACTTAAAAGCTGAGATGGCTTTATCATGGTCTGGGAGAAATTCTGAGATCTGATAATAGCCTCCTTGTCCAGCGACTCTGAAAGGTCTGTTCTGAAGCTATATCTTAAAAAATCATAGAATGGTTAAGGTTGGCTCTTGCACATCATCTAGTTCCAATCCCACCAGGCCACGTTGCTCAAAGCCCCATCCAACCTTCCCTTGAACACTTCCAGAGAGGAGGCATCTACGACTTCCTTAGGCAACCTGTTCCAGTGCTTCACCACTCTCATGGTGAAGAATTTCTTCCTTATACCGTAACCTAAATCTACCCTCTTGCAGTTTCAGGCAGTCATGTTTGTAGCCTCTAAGTAGCGTTGAGGCTGTTGCCTTTTTTGAGGAGAATTTGACCCAGAGCAAGTCAACCTTAATGCTGGGTACCCATGAAGGTTTGCAGCGTTGTTTTCCCTGCCCTGATACAGCTTAGGTATAAAGCATGCAGGGCCTCTTTGTTTCCTGTGGTTTTACGGATTAATTGGAACTAAGAGTAACTTCACTAGAAATCTGCTGGAAGTGGGTTTTTTTCATTTTTTTTCCCCATGAATCATCAGATTTAGGAAAGCTTTATTTTAAACGATTGCACAGTGATACCATTGTTGATGTGTAATGAAAAGACAATCTAGATGTCTCCGGAAAAAAAATTGACAAGGAACAAAAGAAAATTAGAAAGTCTGATTTAGGGAAAATGCACGTCTACTTTTGTCTTGACTTCAGGGGAGAGCAATGACAAAAGAATAGGGAAGGATTAAAAAATCTAAAAGGAAAAAAGCTTCGAGTTGGACTTCCTAGCACATGCTTCTGGTCTTCGATAATTTGCGTTGTGTGCAGTTCCTGAGGCAGGATCTATTTGATACATGAACCGAGCCAAGAAATGTACATTTCTTAGACAGTCTTGACAGCACAGTGTGCAATGAAATAACCAGACCTTTTTAGTTACCAAACAGAAAAGTTGGTGGGCTACAACACTCACCCCACCAAGTTCTGCTGACATCTTTTGTTTTCATTTGCCAGAGAGTGTACATGGCAATGTGTGTCAGTACCAGCTTAATAACTCTGCATTTGGACTTCTGAATAATTCTGGGTACGTTTTTTTTAGTTGAATTTAAAAATAAATGATTTTGTCTGATATTCTTGTGTTTCTCAAGTACACAGATTTCCAAACCCTTATCTACATAGTAGCCTTTTTCTAAAGGTCCATCACGAGCTTGGCAGAAGTAGGTGAGCGTCTCTTTGATACAGCAATTTTAGGATCCTGTCTTAAAAATCACAGTGTGAGGCCTTTTCTAAGAAATGTCTTTTGGCTTTGTTTATCCGACTGTAAATCTGTGTGATGGTGTGTTTTGCTCATGCAGCACATGTTCTCGAGTTGAATCGCCTCCACTTGGTGATCTGTCTTCTCGAGTAGTTCCATGCACATGGCATCATATAAATGTGTCACGGTCATCTGTGAGGGTTCTTCTCATGTCCTCTGAAAACTCATCATTTTTATGAGATGGTCACATGCTAACCTGCAGTGATCAGAATGGATAAAAATTCTTATAAATGACAAGCAGTAAGACAAAAGTCTTCAGATTAGGATTTCCTCTCTGTTTTATATTTCTTGATTGTGGGGTTGAAAACAGTGTCTGCTAAAGCACCAAAAGTAGTGGCTTTCAGCAGCTAATCATTCCAGATTTCTGAGGAATTTTGCACCCTTTTTCCCCCAAGTATAAGCATATGTCTGACCATAATTGTCTGAAAATGTTCTCTTGACACTCAGAATTCTTTGAAAAATTATATGGGGAGTCTTGAAACTTCTCATAGCGTATAGGCCACTGTTTCCTGACTGTCTCTGTGTGGTTTGTAGGAAAATACAATCTTGAGCTACTCTGAGAGATTCAGCAGGCAGTGTGGGGTAACCATGTCTCCAGATGAGATCTCAACACGAAGTTTAAGAAGAAGAAAAACCATTGTAGTTCTGTAAACCATCCCAATTTTTGTTAACTTCACTGCTGTGATTTCTTTGGGGCAAGACCCTGTCTTGACCATAGTCTTCTAGGCTGTTTCACTGGGAACGTTTCTGATTTTCTGCAAGCCTGATTTTTTTAGTAACTCTGAGACCCAAGAGCCTAAAATACTGGAACCAACAGTGGATGTCTGTAAGAGATTTTGGCCTTTTTGTTTTTCCTCCTTGCAAGCTTCTTCTTTTTCACTTTTTGGTTGTCTTGTTTAATTAACTTATTTCTTTAGAGAGAATCTGTTTCCTGTTCCTAAAACACAGTCCAAGAAAATATAAAACATTTTATTTTAAATTGAAAAAAAAAAAAAAAGAGTTCCCTCTTTGAAATGAGGCATGCTTCATCTTTCTGTGGTTCACATGGTTTATTCTGTTTCCTGTTGAGTTTGAAACTTCATACAGTGACTATGGTGGAAGTTTTGGTCCATTCTGAAGTCTGAAAAAGCATAGAGTCAAGGTAGACCAATAAAAAAATAAATAAATTAGGGTACCAGACTACTTTCAGGGTTCTGACTTGCTGGGCCTGTTTAGTTTGAAGAAGAGGAGGCTGAGGGGAGACCTCATCACTCTCTACAACTACCTGAAAGGACATTGTAGAGAGGCTGGTGCTGGTCTCTGCTCACAGGTAATTAGCAGTAGAACAAGAAGGAGTGGCTTCAAACTGCAACAGGGTAGGTTTAGGCTGGACATTAGGAAAAAATTTTTCACAGGAGTAGTCAGACATTGGAACAGGCTGCCCAGGGAGGTGGTTGAGTCACCTTACCCAGATGTGTTTAAAGGTCATTTACATGTGATGTTGGGGAGATGGCTTAGGGATGAGCTTTGTAGTGTAGAGTTAATAGTTGGACTCGATGATCCTAAAGGTCTTTTCCAACCTGAATGATTCTATTCCGCAGTAAAGTGGGTTTTGCAAAGCTAAGTATGCCCGTGGTGGAGAACAAGTGAGAGTCTTAGTGCTGAAGGGAACAGAGCTGTCATTTGGAAGTGTCTGGGCTCTTTGGGTGGTTACCAGTGTTGTCCTTCTGTTGTTCTCTGGGTGCTGTAAGAATCCAAACTGATAGCATTCAGGTGTCCTTGGGAAAAATCTGTCTCAATTGCTGTTGGTTGGTTTCTGTTGTTATTTTTCAAAATAAGAAATATCTTTTAGAAGTATAACTGAAGCTATTTATCCTTCTCTATGTCATCCAGTAATTTATTGTTAACTACAGCCAGTAAAAGCACACACACCAGCACAGTTTGGAACGTTTCTTTCTTGCTTTAAATTAGAATTTCAGCTTTTCTTTCAAATCATTAAATTGAACCTTGCATATCACTTAATGTTTCTAGGGGAAAAACAGGAAATGCAATTAAGCCAATTTAGCAAAATTAGTTTGTTTCTGGCTTCTCCTTCAAACCAAAAGAATCTAGTGATGACTTTTTCAGACGCATTGAACAAGTTTAACTGCGCTTGGCTTTGCGTCACATCGTCTTTCTTTTTTGATGCTTTCTCCTTCATAGTTGTATCTTCTCTGTAGGCAGCTTTGGCTTCAGGAAAGGATCTCCATAGACTTGCCTCCTGGAGTTTTTCAAGTTTTCTCGAGGTTATGTGTCCTAGTGTATCAGTAACACCAAAGTGATGCTACGGCCTGCCTCTGCTCCACGTTAGTCACAAGCAAATTGATCCATTTGGATGTGGCCTGGATGCGCATTGCTCGTTACCTTAGCTCTGAAATGACTAACAAAGCAATTAATTTTTCCTGTTTTCAGACAAAGTGGACTCTGAATTGCTGCAGGGTTACAGCAGGTACCTGCCACGCGATACTGTCATCATGACCGTTCGAGTCGCCATACTGTTCGCGGTGCTTTTGACAGTCCCTCTAATCCATTTCCCAGTGAGTACTCCTGAACGTTTTGAAGCTGGCGTAAGGCACGGTAACGCTAATGCTTTGCAGGCTCCAATATCTGAGGCGCATCTAGCCTGGTGTACCTTACTTGTCAAGTGATTGATCAAAGACCACATATTTGCATATGTTCCATGAGAGCTCTGAAATAACAACTAACCACTAAGCTAATTTGTGCTCTTGAGACAGATTTCAGATTAAAACTAGCCCACAGATTTGTTTTTCATTTAGAGAATACAGAACTTCTAAAGTTTATTTAGTTAGATTTCCCCCCCCCCCCCCCCCCCTTAAATTGAGTTTTGCTGACTTGGTATTTGCTTTCTACACGCAAGCACTGACACACAAACACACTTAGACTTGAAAACCCAATTTAATTGTAAATTAAAAACATATATTGACCCATTTCAAAAATACAAAAAACCCCCTTTAGTTTATCAACAACATGGTAGAACTGAAAATTCATTCAGTTAGGACCAAAAAAAATTGTGCATGCACAACTATGTATGTAGAAGTAGGGCAGAGATTACCTGTCAGTTGGCAACATGCTGACAGTTGTTACCACGCTCAGAGGGACAAAGTGTTACCCCCAGACCTTTTATCCTTGAAAAAGGGAGCGATTCCTTTAGACTGATAAACACTGCTTCAGTACTCAAATAAACTGAGTGCTACGTGGAGACGAAACATTTAACTATTCCTGAATTTTTTGCATTTTGATTTTTAAAATGTTCTTTCACATCTGGAATGATGTAATTCTTAAGAGCAGGAAATTGAGATAAGATTTTTATATATATATATATATACACATGCATATATATATGTGTGTATATATATATTTGTATGTATGTATTTACTCATGCAGTGTTTCTCTTCCTATTGTGTAGGCAAGGAAAGCTGTGTTGATGGTGTTTTTCTCTCATCTTCCTATGTCATGGATTTGCCACATCCTTGTCACTTTAACACTGAATGCAGTTGTTGTTTTGTGTGCAATGTACGTGCCAGACATGAAAAATGTATTTGGAGTAGTTGGTAAGTCATGGTGGTGGTGGTTGGTTTTTGTTTCTGGTTAGTCTTGCTCGAAGTAAAATCTTACTTTCTGTTTTCTAAAGGTTCAACCACATCGACATGTTTGCTTTTTGTATATCCTGGACTATTTTATCTTAAACTTAGCAGAGAAGACTTTTTCTCACCACAGAAACTTGGGGTATGGTGTTTTGTTGTTTTTCTTCATGTGTTTATATTTAACAGGCTCATTTTAGATGCATCTTAAGGCACTGTAGAGCACATAATCCAAGGGGCAAAGTTCTTGTTTTCATTGCAGTTCACAAAAGCTGTGAGCATTTGCTTTTATCCCCTGTGTCTTTCTGAGACTCCCTCCTTCACAAGAGATTTTTGATTAGCAATATGTCCATGTGCCTCACCATTGATCTGAATACACGCTTTTTCCCTATAGTTTTCAGATGCTGACTTTTAATCCAATTTCTCCTCAGTTTTTATGCATTACTCTGATGTTGTCTGGGCAGCTGGGACAAAGCCAAGCTGCGTTAAGTGAAACGGTGTTTATGCTTGTCTTCTGTGTAAGTGTTCTCAAAACCAGGCTTTTTTTCCTTGTTTTTTTTTTTTTTTTCCCCTTATGGTTTCTCTTTTGATGTAGTAGGTTAAATTCTAGTTGGAATTTGTGCAGAAGCCTGCTTTTTGCTCTGTAACTGTTTGCCTTCATTTTAACCACAGTTCAGCAGAGCGACTTCATGTGGCTGAAATGCTGACAAGCTGTTGATACACAGGCCTTCTGCCATTCTTGTGGTTCATAGGGCTGCTCTTGTATTGACAAAATAGGGAATCTGAAAGAAAATCTCTAATAACGGTGCTCTGTAACCATGTCAAGTCTTGACTAGTTCTAACAGATCTGGGGCCTTGTTATAACCTGGCACGCTACTGTCTCTTGAGCTCTACTTTTATTACCATTTGGCTGTTTAGAATGTAAAGAATTGCATTGTAACTTTAATTATGTTTAGAGTAAAATACAAATTTGGTTTCTTAATTCGTTTGGAGTTGCAAAGGGCAAATTATTTTTATTCTTCTTAGCAAACGGATAGAATGAGCAAGCAAACCAGGCTGCTCTGAGAAGTCCCCGTGAAACTATCCTAGGGCTTAGCTTAGTTTCCTCCTAAGCAGATACCTTGTGTTGAAGACTGAGTAATTCGAAACATTAAAGGTTATTTTAAAAGACACTGTTCAGTCCTGTTCTTACAGGTTTTTTCATCGTTAGTTATAAGCCTTAGAAATGTAAAATGCTTCCTTCGGTAAAATGCTGATTTTTGCTTTTCTTCACAGGCATGTGCACTGGTTATTTTTGGCATTTGTGTCGGCCTTCTCAGTTTAGTTCTGGTAATTTTCGATTGGGCTGATCAGTAACAGCCTGTTGGCACTGTCTTAATTGAGCTTCAGAAGGGGACAGCAAGAGCCAGAGGTGTGGCGGGACTACCAAGACGAATGCTGGACATCCTAAAGAAAACACTGACCAAAGCCACCTATGGAAGAAATAATGTTCTTTTTCACTGCATTAGTGATGTTTCTCCTTTAATCTTGAGTCACTTTCTTCAGTTGTTGGACAATTCCTCTTTGCCATTCTAAAATACTAGTTTTTAATGATGTAATCAAGACAGGGGAAAAGGTCTCCTGAGACCTTTGAACAAAAAGCAGGACCTTGAAATCACTTCTCTTTTAAAGACAACGAGATGGACAGATATTACATCGGTCATGATGTGCATATTGTAATGTGTGCATTTAGGATAACACACTTGTTATCCTAAACCGTGAAAGACTTTGATTGCTTGCATGATTTCCAAAATTTCAGCCACTTCATATTAAGAACTTCCTGATTCCAAATGTTTACCCTAATTTATCCTAAGATGGATCCAGAAACCAAGTGCTTTCGCCCAGTTTAATGGGCACATTGTAATAATATTTGCTGAGTGATTTTTAAATACAATTTTTATACATCAATGTACTTGAATCATACTGAGTTAATTTTTGAATCAGAAGGCTGTGCCCATCTAGTATAATAGCCTTTACTAGCATCAGGCAGTATTTCTGTTTTGCTGTTAATAATAGACATTTTTCAATTAATATCTGCTTTTGCGTATTATGCAATGTATCTCAGTATTCCTCCCAGTGAAAGACTTTTTCCTCTTAATCCCATTTTTACAGGTGTTTTATATTTGAAATAGAGCATTTCTATATTTCATGTACTGTTGCGTGCCAGAGAAGGTTTGGGCTTGAAAGGTGAATTATACCTCTCTTGAAGACAAAGGAAATTTTATATTTACAGAATGCTGATTTTACCTCAGATCTCTCTAGACTTCCATGTACCCTTTTATATCTCCTTTTTTGTTGCCTAAATGGAATGTGAATGCAATTTTCAGCACCAAATGACCTCTGTTCAATAAAGTATTGAGTGCCCACCACAAAAGTTCCTCATACTGGTAGAAGGAAGGTGGTGGCTGATATCGTGGTAAGGTTTTTAAAATCAATTTCTATCAGATGGGATCTAAGGTCTTTAAAATACTCTCATCTCTTCAGAGACTTTATGTCCTAAGGAAGCTGAACCTCCACAGAAACAGCTTGTATAAGCCTCAAATGGCAGGATTTAGAGAGTGGGAAAACTCTTCCCTATCTCCAGATGCAGTATATCTTTTAATTTAGCTTAGCACTTCTACATATGAGAAGTGGAGTAAGACACAAGTGACGCATAGCAAAGTGATACATCTATGTAATATGAAAGGAGCTGGTAAGTGACATATGAATAAATTTTTCTGTCCGTAAGGTGCACAGTTAGCAAATTAGTTGGCTATCACTAGAAAGTCCTGCTGAGACAGTTCTGTTAGTATGTTGACTTATGTTTTGTCAGTTGAGATAGAGGAGATGCCTCAGAGCCAGGCATTTGTAACTTCTTAGCGGTGTGTCTGTGCTATTAACCATTTTAAGTATCACAGAATCGCCTAATTTGGAAAAGACCTAGAAGGTCATGGACTCCATTCACTAACCTAACACTGAACAGTCATGTTGCACTGTATTTGGAAAACGTGGATCGATGTGCCAACTTTAATGTAACCCTGACTGAACCTGCTTGATCTTCACCTGTCTAATAGGGAGAAGCAGCAAATAGCAGTGTTACAATCACCTTCTCTGTTCCTGAGCTGACAGATTAGGATTTCTCATGCCAACAGATCACTCTGGTCTCTCAGGATCCATAAGGTACTTTCAGATAGACGACCTGAAGGCACCCAGGTGATGCAGCTTGGTACTACTTCAGAAATCCCTTTTTTTCTGGGGAATATTCTTCTGCTTAGGAACTCAGCATTGAAACAGACATGTGTGGTGATGCCTGGGAACTAAATCAGAAGTTTTGGTAGGATCTCAGAGAAAAGGATCCTTGGAAAAGACTGCAGTTATTTTTATTATAAAGTTTCTAGCAGAGGTTTCAGGACAGAATGTGAGCCATCTAAGAGTTTGTCAGTACCAGAAACAGCATGTCTGCTTCTCACCAGAAGTTCACAGCTGCTTCTGTGGCAGTGGCTCCTGGTGATCGTGTTTAGCTGGCAGAAAAACTAACGTGACTGTGAGATGTGACACGTTACCTGCCAAAAAAAATGGACTGAGTGAGCTCACTCAGGGGAGAAGAAAAGTGAGGGGGAAGTAGGAGGAGTGAATGAACTGTAGGTTTTTTCAGACACTAGAATTTAGGAGGAATATTGATCGGATGTTTATGGAAATTGTTTCTCATTTATCATATGCTCTTGGAGCATGCTGTTGTGTAATACTCGTGATCACTGCAGTCACTTTAAATTCTGACCAGCAGGACTTAACACTGGAAACTTAGATTATCTGTGAAGGTGCGGAAAGTTGGCAAAGTTTTGTTAAGCTGTTGATCTTTCCTCTCACCCCAACAAAGCCGAGTCTTGCCCTGCACTGTAATGCCCTGTTTGTACACAGGTGCTTGGGTCTGCATGTGCATCACCTTGAAAAATGTGACTGAGAAAATACCTGAAATACAGTGTTATACAGTCAATGCCTGTAATGCCACAGTAATCACTGTGTTATTGGTTTTAATCCCTGAGTGTTATTCAAACTAGCCTGGCTGTTGGCTAGCTATCCTAATAGGTAGACTTTGGAATGATGAATACCAGTGAGGTTAGTACTGGGTGAGTATGGAGGGAAGCAATTCATGCCTCTGCTGGAGCTCAGTTATTACATTTTGGCTGCCGTGCAGAAAGGATGGGTGCACCAGGGTTACAGAATGTGTGTGATCTTTCAACTGGCAAAGTTACGAGATGCTGCTTTTAAGTTTGTGTGATTCTGGAGCTTAAAATATGGAGAGAGGGGCAGAAAAAGAAAGAACTTCTATTTCCAAATTAGAAAAAGGCATGAATTTTTTTCCACAATGAAAAAGCAGAGCAAGGATGCTTTTAATGCATCTCCCTGTTCTATTAGTTCTGTCAGTGTAAAGATTTTGCTACAATTGTGCACCAGCATTCATATTTTTGAGCAAAGCAGGCCTCCAGTCTGTCGCTAAACGTTTTTTTAAAATCTTGTCTACAGACTTCCTTCCCACTTAATTTCCAGTTTTATAAATTTCAGTGGCTCTGCCTTATTGCCTGCAGTTAGCGTTTTCCAGCTTTCTTTTCCAAAGATTTGACAGGAATGGGTGAAGGGGCCCACAGCATTTCTGAACTTGCTGGGAAAAGTTGCCTTTCCCCAGCTGAATGAGAACAACAGTGTAAGAGATGAAAATTAACTGGTTGCCTTTGATTTGTTTTCTCTATTTCTCCTATTTCCATTCCTTGTCCATTTGAAGGCTGCTCAAATTTCAGATGGACTGTGGTGAGGTGGGTGCGGGGAGCGTCTTTTGTAAACACCATTGTAGGAAGGAGTACTGCGAAACAAAAGTGCTCTAAAACTGCATTTGTATTGTGGTTTGCGTCTTGTTCCTGGGTTTCTGAGTGATCTGTATCTTAATAATTTGATTTTCAGGGCAAAAAGTTTGTTTAAAGTTCTCTCTTGTGTCCCTGTATAGTGAAAATTAGGCACTGTAAAACCATCCTATGCTGTCTCTGTCTCTCCTTTCCGCTTCCCTTCAGTTTTTGCATCGATACTGGTTCCGTGGCACGGGGCACGAGCTTGCTGTTAGCTGAGCACAGACAGACCTCTTTGATGCTCCCGTCACGTCTGTTCTTGTAAGAATTTTATCTTTTTAGAATGCAGAGGCATGTTAACATTGCCATGTGGGAAGACTGTGTTTATTTGGAGTTCTTAAATTATTTATGCCACACGTAGTGTACGCAAGGGACTTCGTTTCCTACTCTCGCAATCTTCTGATGAGGATGGAAACGCGATGGCCCGCCGGGATCCCTCTGAGTTGCTAGGGCAAATGGTAAATCCAGCACTCAGGAGAACATGGGTTTGTACTTCATTGCTGTATTTCTTATCCTGTGCAAAGTCTCATTTGGGTACAGATCTGGAAGTCAGTGGTGTGACAGCTGTATTCCGTGGGGGGCTGTGACAATGCCAGGGAGCTGTCATTCTGTCCTTGCCTATTTTGAGGGTCCGCAGGCATCTCCTCTGAGCAGTAGAGTAGGGTTATGGACTTGTGTGGATATTTTGCCTCATTCAGTATGGCCAGGCTCATTTTGAGGATTATTTCTGAAGAATATGAAATGCTTTCACTAGCATCAGCTGAGGCATATCCAGCGTTACAGGTGGTACGTGAGGACAGAAGCCTGTCTGTTCTGGATAGAAGCACTGGTGATGTCCCCAGCGTGGCAGGGCTGTGCTGCTCTGGCAGGGCAGCTCCCAAGCCCTCGCTGAGCCAAAGGGACATTGGGAATTCAAAGTCCTGCCTGTTGAGCAGCCTGGAGTCTTCACGTGCCCTACACTGATATTTCTGTAAAAAACAGACGTGGGCATGCTTACCAATGCATCACTACAAATACTTGAAGATTAATCAATTTGTTTCTACATGTCCCTGCTTAATGAGATGAAAATTAATATTATTTTTACAGCAGGCATCCGAATGTGCTTTCTAATCAAAGACCAAAATTCAGATGAATCCAGGAGCTAAAGTAACATTAGTATAGAACTGCTTTCCCAGTTAGATTTAATTTACCATTTTACCTGATGTTGTTGGTTTACAGTTGATTTTCATGTTGAAAGCGTTGCTTTGCATACTGGAAAAACCTTTGGACACATTTACCGCTACTTCTTAATGACTGCTGGTGGGATGGAATTTTCAGTATTCCAAAAGTTCTGCCTCATTTCTACAGGTTGTGGTGTTTTTAGTATCTTTGTTTCAGTAGTGATCATCCAGCCATGCTTCACGTGGATTTGGAATTCTTAGAAGAAATTATTAATCATTTGTATGTAAAAATTGCCTAGCTCATGCCAGACCTGTATGTATAGGAACATATTTCCTATTTTGAGTTCTACCTCCTTTAGATTCCACGTGGAACAGCCAGGGCACATTCCAAAAAAAACCCAGAAAATAAAGAACAGTGTTTGCACGACTCTGACGACTGTCATCTTTGCTTTGTGGATAATGTGTCTGCTCGGTGAGATAACCGAGCGTTGGTGTCTCTGCAGGTAGCTCTTGATGTGCAGCCGTGTTGCTGCCAGCCCCAGCTCGGGCTGGGCTGTTGTTCTTTAGAATCATTCCTGTTTCGGTGGTGGGAGCACATCTGTGCACTTCTTTGCATTCTCTTTAATCTGTGTCATCCTGTGCAATGCCAGCTCTGTTCTGCAGGTGATGTCTTGCAGCACCCAGCTTGAGATGGATGGATGTGAGACACAGTCCGGGTAGTGTTGGGTTGATGGTTGGATTTGATCATCTTAGAGGTCTTTTCCTATGATTTCGTTACAGTGTAGTAGCAAGAGGGATGAGGGCTGCCCTGAAAGAGCTCTGGAGGAGGGATGTGCTTTTGGGCTATAAATCATGGTGCTCTTTAATAGCTGTGGCTGACAACCTGTGAGCGCAGCTCCAAGCGCTTTGCAAGGTCTAAGGGAGTCCTGAATAAAAGCAAAAATGGAAAACCCCTCGTTATTGCGATGCTGGCTTGATTCCAGAGCTGTGCAAATGCTCACATGCATGGAAATGAGTATCGACGAAATTGTGTTAATACTTAATGGCACTTGTCCCAACTAGAACTGTTACCAAACAGCAAAAAGCTCCAGCTTTTTCAAGTGCGATGCAGAATTTGGTTTTTGCACTGTACCAACTACTTGTGTCCATTTTTGTTGCCAAGTGGGTCCTGTCTGTGTCATTTCTTCTGCCTCCAGCATTGCCGCTCACGTGTCAGTGCTTTGTACAGCAGCTGCGCAACGCCAGGCAGCTCTCCACACCTGGTTTAAATTTAAAGCTCGTTTGCTCATGATGTCACACTTTTATTGTCAGCCTGGCAAAGGTCAAGATAGTTCATTTTGGGAAGGTTTGCATTGTTGAGCCTTTACAGTGCTGTCATTGATGCATTCACCATCTGACTCACATTTCGGTTTTCTGACATGATGTAATCGAAGACACTGGATTTATAGGCTGAACGGGGAGGCTGGTGATCAGCCTGGGTTGCAGAACTACTTTTCTAGAGGCTAAGGCTGGAAATTGCTGCTCCACGGGTCATGTAGCAAATGACAAATCTGGCCCAAGGCAAGTTAACAAACCCTGGAAGTTCAGGGTGGTTCTTACAGGCTGTCGCCATTCAGGAACCCAGTCTCGCTCTCCATCGACCGGAGCGGGATGGTGTTCTGGGGAGCCCAGTCCCTCTGCCCTCCCAGGTAGTTCCGCTTGATAATGGGATTTACACACAGGAATGGAAAAAAGATTTGGGATGTGGTTATGACGGTTCAGACCCCATAGGGCTGGGAGTGAGGACCATGGAAATCTCAAGCCTTGTTCTCTCCTCCTCCAGTCGTGCTCTGCTGTTCCACTTTGTCTGTCGGTGCGGAAGCGGGGCTTTGGCGTTTCCCTGGCTTGAGTTTGTGCAGCTCGTGGCTGTGAATCTGTAGGAATTCTTTAGTCACCCATGTTTTATAGCTCCTTACAGCTCTGGTGCTGGGCGTAGCTCATGGGGTGTGAGTAATTCAGAGTTTTGGTTTGGGATTTGATGAACAACTTCCATCCGTGTTATAGGGAGAAATGGCAGAATTCATGCTTTTTATTGCCTACAATTTATGTCTCTAAATAGATGTTTTGTCTCTCTATTAGTTTTATCCTTCAGGCCTAAACTTTGAACACCCTTAGTGGTGAGACAGAATCAGCTTCATCTTGGTGGGTACCAGACACAGAGGCAGCCTGGGCTGTGCCAAGAGGTTGCCTGTTAACCAGGGTGTGTGTGTGGCATTGGGATGCACTTATGAAATAACATCAACCTTCTCCTCCTCTTGGTCCATTTTAATTGCCGGTCATCGTGCCATCACAGGTGCGCTCCTCACTCCTGAGCTTTGGGCAGGGGTACAAGGGAATTGCCACTATTGCTCGCTGACCAAGTTCTTCAGGACTTGCAGTTCAGAGGAGCAGAGAGTTATAGGTAAAATCCCAGGTGGTGATCAGGGGCGCAAATGGAAAGTCTGTCTGGAGGTGACTTTGCCCAGACAAGGAGAGCTGAGATCACTGGAAATCATCTGAGACTCAACACTTCCATAGTCTGTTCCTCTGCCTGGGCTCCAGAGTGGGGTTACAGTCTTCACTGCCCTCTTGATGCTGTCTGTGTGTTTGTGTACAGGATCACCATGCACATTTCTCTCAATGACAATACATGGAATTTATGCCCTAAACATTGCTGCATCTTTGGGACATTGATCCTTTTACCCCTCCTGGCCATGTGTTCTCAGGAGCCATGCAGCACAGTGAGGTCCCGCTTGTAGACCACGGCTTGCCAGGCACTACGAGCAAGGGAAGGTGAAGAGTTAAAGCCCTTTTATTGTATCAGTGGATATTTGTTCTTAATCTCTGTTGCATAAAATTGGGGTGCTTCAAGTTTGGTGGATGCTGAGACACATCCCTTCCCAAGGGTCAGAAAAGGTTCCAGTTGGAGAAGAGAAAGAGCAGGTTCAGCTGTTGCACAACCAACAACCTGGCTGCCATCAAGGGCAACCAGGCCTCTTGTACAACGTGATCACCACTGGGATTAGGGAGAAGGGCCCACATCTCGGGGGGCAGCATTGCACAACGAGGTGTGTCCCATGAGGTCCACGACGCCCCCTGGCAGCCGCGGTGGGACAAGGAGCTGCACAGATACAGTCATTTAATAACGCGCATCAGAGCACTGGTTCTGAAGCTGGCTCCATGATGGTTGAGATGGTTTTCCTGTTGGTGTTTGCTGGCACAGTTTCCGCTGTTGTTTACAAGTTGCTTCCTCTGAAACCATTTGAGCAACAAGAGCATTCACCTGGTCCTTTTCCAAGGGGAGATTACTTGAATGATGGTGGAGAGACATCATCTCAGCCTGGCTGCCAAACGTTACTCAGAGATGTCTGTCTTGCCATTCCTTAATCTGACGGTTCAGTTTGGTGGGTTGGAAGCCAAGGAATGATGTTTCCCCAGGGGATGAAAAGCCTCAGGCTGGAGATACATGAAATTCATGGACAGATTTCCAACCCCCCCAAATTCTGAAAGTTGACATTCGACATTCTTCCACCCACTGAAGCTGTTCCACCAGGGCAGGGGCCTCGTGTTTGCCATATTGTGTCTAAACAAAGCTTTTCCCTTTGAGCAGAGGTGTCGCCGCACATTCTGCAGTGCGTGCTGCAGAGGGGGAAATACTTGGCTTGAGTACTTCCTCGCCACCCTTTGCTCCCTCTCTAGGGGTAGGATACAAACACGAGGGCATTAGGGGTCCTGGGAGAGACCAAGTAAATTTCCTTACTTTGCAATGAGCTTTGATACTGAGAGATCGAGTCTTTAAAAAGAGTAATGCTAAGCACAGTGTTTTGCTGGGCATAAAGAAACTGCATTTACAGTAATGTTTTGATAGCCCAGTGTTATCAGTTAGGATCCAGCATCTCAGATTCAGGGGACTGCAGAGCGATATATCAAAGAATGGTTTGAGGGGTTTGACGATTTTGTGCATGTTTTAGCCCCAGTTTTGACTTGCAGTGTTTGCCTCTCCTGGCTTCAAGGAGTGTTGGATCCTTTGAGGGTGTTTGCTTTAGGGGGCTTTCCTCTGAAAAGGTAGTGGAGCAGCCTTGTCCATATAAATCAATATAAAAGTGAGTCATAAAGCATTTAATTTGCCTCCTATTAAAATTCCTTGCTGTCCCTCCAGTCCCTGCACCTCGCTGTTTAAGGACCTTTTGGGAAGCTGGGGATTGAAGTCCTGTTCTGCACAGCAAAGGGAACATGTTTGGCTGGGAAGACCTAAAAAGTGGAATCTGATGGATGTTGCCTGTAAAAAAGTGTGAGGTTTTGCTGGTGATTTGGTGAATTTAAAAACTCTCTGATGCACTGTGCCAACCCAGCTTCGGGGCAGGATGTGGCTGAGCCTGCCTTCCAGTTCTGCATGGTGCCTGGCACTGCAGCCTGTTTGCCTGGGGCTTGCTCGCCTTGGGCAAACTGGTCCCAGTCCAGCACTGGGGGTTTGAGAGATGATAAAGGGTACTCAAGGGTGCATGAGTGCCTGAGGATTGGTTCCCTTTTCTGGTGGTGTTCTGCTGCCTGGAAAGTGTTCAGGAGCCTAAATACCAGAGGCTTTCAAAGAAGCGTGAATTTTTGGGATCCAGCTCCTAAAGAAGGAGCTTCCAGTACCTGAAGGGAACCTAAAGGAAGGCTGGAGAGGGGCTTTTTACAAGAGTGTCCAGCGATAGGACAAGGGGAAATGGATTTAAATTGAAGGAGAATAGATTTAGACTGGATCTTAGGAAGAAATTCTTCAGTACGAGGGTGGCAAGACTCCGGAACAGATTGCCCGAGAGGTTGTGGATGACCCCTCCCTGGAGATGTTCAAGACCAGGTTGGATGAGGCCTTGAGCAACCTGGTCTAGTTAAGGGCAGCCCTGCCCATGGCAGAGAAATTGGATTAGATGATCACAAAGGTCCCTTCCAACCTAAACCATTCTGTGATTCTGTGAAGGGCTCCCTTTGCCCAGAGCGGACACTAGCGGAGCTGGACTGGTCCTGGAGCAGCTGTGGGACTGCGGTGGGGTGCTGCAGCTGATGAGGCCAAGGCAGAGGATCACCAAGGCACAGAGATTCCCTGTCCCTGCTGTCGCCTCAGGGCAGGAGGGAGATGGTTGAGATCAGAGGGGAGGAAGGATTTATTGGGTTGCCTCTGGAAATGGTGGTGTTTTGCCAACCTAGAGCAGAGTGTACGTTCAAAAGCACATGGCACCATCCCTGCTGTGCGGGGGGTCATCAGCCCAGCTGCTCTGTCACCCTTCGGGTCTCAGCTGCCTGTGCCTCCCTGTGATGATTGCCTGGTTTGCTTCTGCCCCCTGCCAGTGGTCCTATTGCAGTGACCCATCATCAGGCCTCATCCTCCGCCTTCAAGGAAACCAGAGAGCGTGAGGTCAAAGCCTCTCGCTCAGCCCCTTCTGAGCTGGCCATAAACATGCTCCCCTGTCCCTGAGGGTCTAAAAAAGCCACAGGAGATGGGTCAGTGAGTGGGAAAGGCTCACAGTGCTGGCCTGGCACCTCCCAGACTGCTTCACCAAAATGACTCCACTGGTGTTAACGCTTGGATTATTTAACCACTGCCACTTGTACAGAGACTGGGCAAAGTTGGCCATCGCAGCCCTCTGCAATGGGCGTGTTGCACGGGCACAGCAGCCACAGGGTTCGTTGCTGCATCCCAGCAGCTCCAGTTGGTTTGGTCTCTGCTGAGAGCACCAGGGACTGGGACCAGTGCCCAGGATGGCTCTGCAGGCTGCTCACCCCCAGGCAAGGGATCTCATAGCAAAGTAAACCTTATATCTAGCTTTCTTCATCATGTGGTTAACCTTAATCACTGCCAATAGTGATAAGCAGAACTTAGCTTCAGCTGGGGCCATTACAGCAATGTTTTGACACTTCCCACCCAGGCTGATCTGTTTAAAGACTCATCTTTTGTGGTTTAATTGGAACTGCAGAAATGGCCAGGAAGCTGGAAACATTTTTAAAACGAACCCAGAAAGCAGCAGGTGACGTTATCAGGAGCTGCTGAGCAAACACAGAATTTAACAGGGTAGTGCAGCACTTCTTGCTTCTGTTCTCTGGGAAATTGAAACACAAGGAGTGGAGAAAGCCATTTGCTGAACCTGCACATCTATTTTTACTCCCATGCTTCATAATGTTCCTAGAATAAATTTTTCAGTGCACAGCAGGGTAGGAAAGAAATAGTGCTGATGGCATCTCTGCTATCCCCATTGTGCTGCGAGGAAAGAGGGGCAGCTGCTTTGCTGACCTGTCACTTGCAGAAACCCGCATTCCAGGTACAGAGGCCATTTGCTCATCGGGGTTTGTTTGACGAAATGGCCACCGGGCTTTATATATAGATCCTGCCTGTCCTGCCAAGTTGTCTGAAATTCTTGTAAGTTGAATGAAAGGTGGAGAGCGGGGGGAGGATCTGCTTGAAAAATAGAGCTGCTAATCTGCTGGTGTCTCTGGGAGAGCCTGCTGGGCTGTCCCGTCACCCCCGGGGCTTTGAGCATCCGCGGGCGTCCCGCTGGGAGGGGGAAGCAGGTGGTGCCCCCACGCTGGCCCTGGGTTGCTCCGCAAAGGCCGTGGCCATGACTGAGGTGCCAGGGGCTTGAGCGATTAGGGAAGGTTGGGAAGAATATTTATAGCTCCTTTCAGTGCCGGGCCCGAGGGGTGATGGCCGTCCCGGGGATGTGAAGGGCACAAGTGTTCAGGGCAGCTCCCCAAGGACAGGGGGAACACAAACGTCCTGATGGTGAGGCTGGGGGGTCTGCAGCCCCCGCACCCCACCGGGGTGAGACGCCAGCCCTTCCATCAATGCTGCATGCTGAAGAGCCGCCCTCTTGTTTGTCTAAGCTGTTTTTGAGGATTGCACCGTTCCCCTTGGGTAGTGCTTCTTCGGTTATGCCAAAAAACCTCAGCAAAACGAAGGGTGTTTTGAGGTGGGAGAACATTGCTCTGGACCCCAGCATCATTGTGGTGGGAAGAGTGCAAAATCAGATCCAGCCCCACAGCCAGGCCCATGTCTGCCCCTGGGCATCTGCTGTCTCTCCCCGGAGAGTTTGGGAAGTGGCCAACAGGGACTGGATTCGATGTTAGTTCTTGTGTCTGCCTCGTCTAAATAAGTTTTTTTTTTCTTTCGGAAAATGCCATGAACATTTAGGATATTTTTCCCATTTCCATGAACAGATTATGTTTATCCCCATCAGAATTCAAGTATCTGCTTGATACGTCATTACTAGTACTGGTGTGGATTTTATTATTATTATTTTTTAAGTAATCCCATGTCTGCACCAAAATCTGACTCTGGAGCCCCAGGGTAGCCAGCAGAATTGTGCCATCTCACCAGTTTTCACCACTTTGGTATGAATTTGCAATATCTGATACTTGTACAGAGGGTTTCGGCTCTAAGGTCATGCCAGCAGACAGAATTTCATCTCTGAAAAGACAAATCCTTTTACTTCTTGTGACTGTAGAGCAGATGACACAGAGATCACACAGAGCACAGCGAAGGTGTGCTCAGTGCGTGGTTGTGAAAAACCTCATGGTGGTGTGCCAGCTCCTGAGCAGGGCATGGGGCTGGCTCTTGGGTGTGAATGCTTGGATTTGGTGATGATGCCCTTGGTGGATTTTTCGGCTGGGTTTACAGATGAGCTTTTGATGATGAGCCAGTGAGGACAAGAGAGGGGCATGGCCCAGCCCACCACACAGAGCAGGGAATTACAGCAGGTCTTCCAGGAAAGAAGGGAGTGAGCTCTTGGGCAGAATTAAGTGCAGCCATTCTGCTGCAGGGAGGTGCATGCGTGACTCCTCTGACAGAGGGAGGATGGTGAGACTACTTCTCCATGGTGATGCCGGGCATTTCAGATGGTTATTATTTGTGTTTAGGGAAGATGAATACCAGATGACTTTCAAAAAACTGGTTTCAGAGCACTCATGCCCTCAGCAGGCACTGCCTGCGAGCAGTGAGGTTTCATCCCTCAAACTTCACTTGACTGCACAAGGATTACTTGACTCTCCAGTGATACGTGCCTTGTTTGCCCTGGTTTTTGGCCAGCTCGGCTGGCAGCTTTTCATTTCTCCCAAAGTTATTGGTACTGGAGACATTTTGTTGACAAAATTCCCTGTCCGTCCTTGCAGGTGGACACAGTCCAGGCACCTGTCTGCCCCTAGATTCCCCTGGCATGTCTGGGAGCCATGCCTTTGTTCCTCAGGGAAGTCACGCTTTGGGTTCACCTCAGACAAATTCTTCCCTTCCTCCTCCTCAGGCTGCTAGGCCTAGTGCTGAGACCGGCCAGGTCCAGAAGCCCTGGGCAGATACATCTGAGCTGACAAAACCCACACCAGGCTATGAGTCCTGCTCCCTTTACAGCTTTCTGCAGTAAAATTTATTGGTGTCTGTTTGCACCAAAGGGCCACCTCATTGTTCCCCCGCAGGGAAGAGTTGGTACCTGCTGAAGTGGGCACACAGTTCCCTTGAGTTTGGCCGTGGTTGATCTTCATCCCAGAAAAGGTAAATTGCCATGCTATGGACATATCTTGCCATTCTCCAACCTGGTGATAGTCTAGACTTCCAGTAAATGCTGATATTGTTAAAGATGGGGCTAAAAATGTCATTTCTCTCTCCCTCTTTTTAAAGCCTCATAACTTGGTCAGCTTCCTGCAGTGTTTTCAGAGCCTGTGCGCTTTTCTGATCAACAGACCTCTGTAAAATCTGCTCTTTGCTGGGGAGAGTCCTCTGCCATTGTTTTTGCACCCCGGGATTCGAGGAAACATCACCCAGATCTTTCTAAAAGGTTTGGCTTAACTGTAAAGAGTTCAAGAAATTTCAAAACCAGAAACAAAATTTCCCAAATATCACAGGTAACTGAAATCCATGGGAGATGATAGAAATTCATCTTGAATCAGTACGCTTTTGGTCAGATACTGCTGTTCCTGTAATGCCAAGAGTAGCTGGAGCCACTGCTGGGACAGTAAAACCAGGGTGTCCTTGGTATGTCTGCTTTGCTCAAAATTCATTAGATGTCTGCACTGGTATCTGTGTCGTAAATTATTTTGAAGGATTCCCAGTAAATTTCATCAAAGTTGTTATTTTATTAGTTAAAATAGCTAAGTAATGAGCTTTCACAAGGTGTCCTCAGGTAAAACCACAGTGAGTCTTGGTGGGAAACAGAATTTCAAGGATGACTTCGAGGCACGTTCCAGCCTTCGGTGACTGTGACTGAAGTTGTTCTCTCAACCACTCCATCCCGACGTGGCTTATCTGGAGCACAGCACGAATCATCTCAGCATGGCCAAGTCTGCCTTTTTTTGTTTCTTAAGACCTCTATCTCTACTAAAATGTCCGTGTTCTTTCAAATATTACTTTCTGAATTGTCCAGCTAGGAAAAAAAAAATAAATCTATTTTTCTCTTTGCTGCTCTTGCTTTGTCTGGCCATGAGCAGCAGCACATCCCCTGGACGCTGCTGGGGCATGGATGTTGAGGTTTGCTTTTATTCCAGGTCAGGCACGTTTACTGTCTAACCTTGGTGGAGCATAGCTCCCCTCAAATCGCAGTTTGCTGATAGATGAATGCTTTGTACATAGATGCTGTGATGAAGTTGGTGCCCTGCAACTGGTTTGTTTAGTGCAATAAAAATATATTGGGTTCCTAAGATGTTGACCAATGGGTTTGGGAAACAGATGATTGATTCACACAGCTGAGAAACAGGGGTTGTAACGTGTTTTGCCAGAGGAGACCAGTTTGACGGACGAGTTCATTTAAGGATTATGCTATAGATAGAGCTGTTGACAGAATGAATTTGTTTTTATTTTTCATCAGCAGGTATAACACAAAGCAGAACTAATTGAAAGTAGTTTCCTTGTGGCATCTGGTTGTGTTTCTTGCTTTAAGTCTTTCACACGCTGTAAAATTACACCAAGGGCTTTTCTTCACTTCCATTTGCTTTCCAAGTTTTCCATCACTGCTTTTCAAGTTTGGCTCCCAGTGTGTCGGACACGTTAAGAAATCGCAGACTACACAAGGAATGGAGCTGGGCTGTCGTTTCTGCTCATTGCACAAATGTTGTGGGGCACATCACAAATCCATGCCTTGAGCAGACGTGCTGAGATGTCCCTTAGGGCTGATGGCAAAGCTGAAACACGAATGCCCTTTCAGATATTTGTGATGGCATTTTAAACTGTGACCTGTGCTAAATATCATTCCTACATCGACTAATCTTTTTCTGTGTAAGGCCCAAACCTGGAAGGTGATTATGTTTACCCAAGGAGGTGTTCTGAGGTTGAAGGAAGGTGTTAAGTTCTGGAAATAGCTTTTCCAGGCAGCCAGAGAGAATAAATCCTGGCGTTTCTTGGGGCATTTGGCTCACTGCGTTCCTGGTTAGGCTGTGTCGCCCACCCGACTCAGGCTGGGTGGTTGTTGTGGGGTCTCAGCTCTGCGAGCGCTTCCCTGGGCTGTTCATGGCTGTTGCAGGGATGGCACTGGGATATCTGAGCTGAGATTGTGCAGGCTGTTGGGGTAGAAACCTGGACTCTGTGGTTAAAACCCTTCCTAGAAACTTGATCGGTGGGTTTTGGCTAGGGTTTTTTTTCTCTCTTTCTTTTCCCATTGTGGTCAAGTAACGGTTTTCCAGAAGTGACTCACAGGAATGGAGCAAGCACTGCCAGGCTTACGGACTTGCATTCGCAAGGGAGAAAATACCCCCAGGTTTCTGCCACGGGGTCCGATACCTGGGAAGAAGAGTCCATGTGATTTCGGGATTACATTGCGGGCTAAATTCTGGCGTTTGCTTGGCCTCAGACCTGAACTTTAAGCACCAGCCAAAACATGATCCACATCTAAGAACCAGTTATTGGTCTGTCTTCTCTTCTGCTCATCATATGTGCAGTCATTCAACAGAAGCTGCAGAGTGTTTGCCCTGCCAAGAGCCCTTGGTTTCCAAACAACTACATCAGCCCGGTGAGTGATGGAGTTTCCATCAACTGCTGTAGGCCAAATGCAGTCATTTGAATTCAGGTCTTGGCAGGTAGAGAAGCTTAGAGTTGTCAATGATTTTTTTTTGCATGAAACTGCACTCAATTACCATTTCTCATTCTGTGCTTTAGTTCTGTTAAAGCTCTTGGAGCTGCTGATGAATGGAAGCTTTTTATCTCTTAGCTAGTGAGATTTTCTGTTCTTTAATTGACCTTTAAAATAATTTAGCCTGGGCTTGGATCTGAGTTAAATATAGCTGGTTATTTTCACTCTGAGTACGTAATACATGAAAGAACCTGGGTATCCTTTGAATGTGTTTTGACAAGCACCCTGTGTGTGTGTAGGTATGTATTTATAAACATTACGTGTATTAAAATGACACTTCCAAAATCAAGTATTTTCTCTCCTGTAGCAAAATATTCGTGCAAAATGTAGTATTAGATTTCCAAAAAAAGTGGGCAGTTCAAAGAGAGTAAAAGACACTTGTTGGAGAGAAGCTAGCAAGGGGAGAGCGTAGTTTGAGCCCTCAGTACTTTTGAAGTGAACATGGAACCATTATTCACTTTATCCCATAAAACCAGGTCTAGACGGTGCCTACAGAAATTCCCTGAGAGCAAGCTCAAAGCAAGCAGAAGGAATCACTTTTCTAGCAGGCTTCATGGCGCTGTAGAACGCCTCAATAGCGAGGTGGTGGCTAAAACTTTCAAAGGGTAGGGTTAAACAAACTCATGGAAAAACAGTGCCTGTTCACTACAGAAATTGTATGGGTATAACATCTGTCTTCAGAAGACCCAAAACTACTGTGGGACAGAAGCTGTCTGGGTGTGGGATGGCTGTGCTCTTACCTCCCTGATACTTGTTTCCAAAGGAGTTATTACTGACGGCCATCAGAGATGAGATGCTGATCCCCTGTTCTTGTTAAATATGATCATTCTTATCTCCCTAATTTAGATGAAAAACTCATGAATTCAAAGGAACTACTGCTGGCAACACAGAAACAAGATCTCAAATGCTTCTTGCCCCCAGTCCCTTGCCTAAGGCTGATTTTGGTTCAAAAAAGGAAAAACAGAAAGAGGGAGAATATATTCAAAGCATTTGGCAGCAGTTTACTCTGTTTTCCTGACACAAACTCTCTCTTGATGTGCTCTTCCCTCTTCTTCCTAATAGCAGAAACGCCCCATCTGACCTGGGAACTCCCATCTTTCCGTATTATGTAGCTGATTTCTTTTTTCCCATGTACCTGTTATTTCAGTTTCCAGTTTTAGAGACCAAACCTGTGTGGAGCCATGAGTACCAGTCTCCAGCAATGCCAACCCTCTGTTTCGAACGCGTTGACTAAGGCAATGCCATGAGTTCTGGGGACTGGGCTTTGACATGGATGAGGCCTTTGCTCCAGCGATACTCATGCTGCAGATGGCTTTTCTGGAAGGTTTGTTCAGTATATAGGGTACTATAGTAAAACCTGAGCTTAGCTAGTGACGCTTTAGATGTAGTCACACTTGTATAGTCTTGTAGTTTATAGGAGTAGGCCTAGAGTCCTGTAAGTGGATGAATGCTCTGCTGGTGCTCACTGTTTCTGGTGTTTTAGGAGCCACCAGGAATGCACCTGGGCAGCAACATGCCAGTACTCAGCAAGTAAATATTTGCATACTGTGTGAAATGCAATTATTTGGAACCAGTTCTTCCCTTGTGGGCATTTGCTCCCTGGGGAAATAAAAAAAAAAAGCATCACTGTTGAATCTTGAAAACCTGTTTGGGGAAACAAAATCCTACACAGTGAAGGAATCCTTTTGTTCTGAAAAGGATCAAGTGGTGGCAGTGCTGGGACTGAGGACTTTCTCACTCCTCTAAATGCCAGTACAAGAGTCAATCTGTCTACAGGAGGAGATGTCCACCCAGGGAGCTGGTCCTTGTGCTCTGGCTCACTATTTCCTTGAGTAGGAACAGCTTGGAAAGAACTTGAGACCATGAGAAAGATCAGACTGAATGTAATTGCACACACCCACGTTCTTCCTACCTGCCTTTTATCTGCCAGCTGTTGCTTCTTGTCTCATTTTTGATGCTGGATCAATGTCCCATCCTTGCTCGTTCAAGTGGAATGCCTGAAGCTGCGGCCTCCCTGAGGACATGGCTCTGGTTTGCCATTACGCTGCTGTTTATCTAACAATTTACACCCAGATTCCTACTCAATTGCACAGTGCACATGTCTCAGATTGGTATAAATGAGTGTCTGGAGTAGACCAGCATCATGTCTGCTCTGCTTCCTATTGCCTGCTCTTCTCCAGAACGAAAGATTTGGTAGGCAGAGCTCCAGGGGCCTGTCGCTGCTCTTATCCTTTTCCTTGCCATCAGGATGGGACAGAGTGAAAAGATCAACCCAAGTCCAGAAATCACAGCTGCAGGAGCGAGAGCAAAGATGGACGACGTATTATGTGTCCTCTTGGTGGGTCGAAAGGGATAGAGGGGAAAGGTACAAACGGTCCATTCTCAGATGGTAAAACAACCCCTGGTCCTCTTGCCTGACAGCCTGTGATCAGAGTCATCACATTCCCTCCTATAACTGCTGCTGCCACCACTTTTCAGGGGGTGGAAAGCCCCATTAGCTCAGACCTACCAGTGCCACTTGGCAGGTGCAGTGATTTACAGCAGAAAAGACTCAGCATGTGCAACTGTCAAGGCAGGGTCTTCAACTTCATTTGAAATATTTACTCCTCCAGATGATTTACTGCTCAAGCACAAGGTGGTCATTTTATCCCTCTTTTCTCCCCCCTTTGCACACAACAGATTGGATCCCACGCAGAAAACCCTTCCAGAGCTACGGTGTCAAACGGGCGAGATGAAAGCTGCTCCATTTTTCAAAAGCCCTCCTGAGCGGTTTGCTGGAAGACGAGTGCACAGCAAATCACCATGTCCGTTTTGCTGGCACCTCCAGCATTTTATGCGGTGTCTGGATCTCAGCAGGCACCTCACGCCTGCTAATGGCTTTGCGAGTCAGCCAATCGATTGGTTATTTACAGCAGG
The DNA here is from genome assembly GCF_000703405.1 of Apaloderma vittatum. Taxonomy (NCBI): domain Eukaryota; kingdom Metazoa; phylum Chordata; class Aves; order Trogoniformes; family Trogonidae; genus Apaloderma; species Apaloderma vittatum. Next base: position 57,326 of record NW_009692728.1, read on the forward strand.
CATGTCTCAAAACTGTCGGGTCAAGTTTTCCTACGCTGACGTATTTTGTTCAGAGGAGCACATAAATCCTCTCCTGCCATTTGCAGTTTAAACCTTCTGAGCGTGAAGCCAGTGGGTTAAAGTTTCCAGTGATGGAGCGAACTGTATCTTCAAGGGTTGTTCTGACTCTTGGGGGGTTTGGGTGCTTCATCTGAGTCATGAATCGGTTCGAGCTGCAAGATTTATAGGCATTAAGCTCTCTTTTTGGTGTCCTTTAGCTCCGGAGTTTGAAGTAATAACCAAGGAAATTGAAACCTCTCCCCAGTTCCAGTGTTTTTCTATTTAAGGTGCTCTTCTGAAAAGTCACGATGACATCTTAATTAGGTGCTCTGAAGTGAGATACAAGAAGAGGCGCAGAACTCCTGCACTTGCAGAGTTTGATCGTGCAGCTCCAAAATTCATAAGCTTGTGGATGGGAGGATGAAGCACTTGTGTAAAGTGAACTCTGGATTTCATTATCAAGCCTCTTAAAGACCATAATGCTCTGGTTAGTTGGAGCTGTGTATACCTAGGCACTACAGCAACATGATTCAAAGTTAACCAGATGACTTCCCAGTCTTGATGATTTAAACACTAAGCACCAAGAAATCACTATTTATAGCAGCACCTATGATGTATAAAGGGCGTCTCAGTCAATCAGAAAGAAAGAGCTAGTTCCTGGGCACACCGTAAGCAGATGAGACAGGATCACAACTGTCCTTCTGTTCAGCCTATACTGGTATCTTTTCAACATATGTGCATGTTTAGAAGTGAAAAAATGTCTGTTGTGAGGGAAATTAAATTAAACCCAATTTCTAAAGCCAGGGACACTGTGCTCCACCCCCTGCAGAAAAAAACAGGGGTACTTTTCTCCATCTGTGGCCAGAAGCCTGTGAAGAACAATGTGGGATTCGTTTTCTTCTTTTTCCCAGAGCTCTCAGAAGTGACTCGACCTGCTGAATGGTCATGAGCCAGTTGTAAAGGTAAGGACAAACATGACAGCATGAATCCATCCCTGGAATTCATGTTTCTTCTTTCAGTTTTTTTACAGAAACCAACTCAGTACCTGGCAGAGCACCTTGAACTTGCAAAGTTAAAGCCAGTGCAAGGTGGTCTCTCTCGTTCTCAGACCTCACTGAAACTTCCAGCACTTCCCAGCCCTTCAAGGTAGTGATTTATGGACATGGTCCTCTAAGGAATAAGTTCAAATCTTGACACTGAGTCCTCCAGCCCTCAAGGGACTATTTGGGTGACAACAGTAACAGGTCTAAGGCTCCTAGCCTTGCCCCAGGGAGGGCCACCACCACCTCCGGCATGCAGCCTGCTGTGAAGGGACCATGAACTCTGGGTTTTATCCAGAGGAGAGGAGGAGGACTGCCTTTTTAGCTTAAAATGTACTGAAATTGTGTGGACTGTCAGTTGCCACATAGGTGGACTTAAATGCATTCCTTTAGGTTCATGCTCTGGAAGTGATGAAGGCCCATGTCCTGCTTGGCACTGTCAATGACTTCTGCTGGCAAGAGGAACAATTTCCACCTAAGATGTCTCAGTATTTGCAAGGGATTGTGGCATTTCTCCGTTTACAAATGGAGACCACTTAAGCTCAGCAGATTTTTAAGGCTTGGGCATTTGAGAGGGCAAACAGAAACTAATGAGAAGATATAAACATTGAAGTGTTAACCCTTGAGGGACCTCTGAAACAGCTGCAAGGGGAATGCAGAGCTCAGAAAAAATATTCCTTTTGTGGCACTTCTGTAGGTGACTTGATGAGTATTTTCAAAGACAAATGGGTCCTTGTCAGAGGGTGGCAATGCACAGAGGCACGTGCACGTTTAAAAGCCCTTGATGAAAGTCAAGGCAGGTACCTGGCGATGCTCTGGAAGCCAGAGGTTCCTTGGCTGTGATGCATTGTGTTATCAGCTCCATAGCTGCGCCGGGAACAGCACTGTGTGCGGTGGAATTTTTTAAAATGATTTTCATCAGCTTGATTAAATACTTATTACATGAGTCAGCCATACGGGCTTCATTAAACCAGTGAACTCGGAGGAGCCTCCTCATCTGTTTATGAAAGCCATCTGGAATTACGGATGGCTCAGGAGAAGGGGGGTGAATGCAGCTCAGTGTGACAGAAGCCCAATTCCCCACTCAGGAGCCTGCCTGCACCAACGCGTGTTGCACTCCTCGCCCCGTGCTCAGGGAAAGGGTCTTTTATTTTATTTTATGCACATTTCTGGGCAAAGACCCAAGGTCTGACATGGCTTTGACAGCAAGACTTTAAATATACCCTGTCAGGATGTGACACAGGCACCTTTTTCTGGTGGCAGGATATAACAGAGCTTTAATAAAAAAATAAAAATAGATGCAAACTTTTGCACTGGAGGGAAGCGTACCTTGAAAGGAAAGACTTAATGAACTTTAACCAGCCTTCCAAGATCTTTATTAGTCGCGCCTTTATCAAATTAAATTCACACTGTGCTAGGCAGCTTAAGTACTGCAAGTCGATGTCATGTGCTAAGTGCCAAAGTAGGCTTTAATTGGCTGTTTAAATGAGAAAAGGGGTCCTGCTGCGCAGCACATGCACGTACACACACATGTAGCGAGGGGGCAGGAGGGAAGGAGCCTGGCTTGTGCTCTCCCCACTGCTAAAATAGCAAAACAAGGTACTGGGCTTTCCTTGCGCTAGCTGGAAAGGTTTTGCTCTGTGTCGGCTTGAACCTCTTCTCTGCCAGGCCCAATAACTGAAGGAAAATTTGAAGGTCCCCAAGCTCTGTCCCCAGGGTTAAAGGTGAAGCAAGGTGGTTTGTCAATGGCTGCGAGCTGATGTGCTTCAAGGTGAACTGGGATGAGGTGCTCATTCCAGAAACGTCATCCTGTGGATTTACTCAGAGCTGGCTCTTGTTGACCGGCTCTTCTGAAAAATGCCCGCTGGTCAACCCGGCAGGGTTTTAATCACAATTTTTTGTATTGATCACAGCTCAGTTTCACAGATCACAAATTAGTCACAGATATCAACAAGAATAGCCAGAGCAGTAAAGGGCAGACAAACACAAACAAGTCACTTCCAGAAGAAGAATTTTGATCTTAAAATACATTACAGGGGCAGCAGTGGTGACTGTGAAGTTAAGGTTACAGACAGCTCTGCCGATAAAATGGGGAGTCCTTTGCCTTCCTGATGCAAAGCCTTGGCTTCCTGGGAGGAGAAGTCAGTCACACGTGGAGAAATCGTGCTGGGATTGCTTGCGTGGGATCATCCGAGGCGACCACTCGCATGACTAAACTCCTCCAACCCTTTGCGAGAGGAAGGAAATATTAAGTGGCAGTGATGTTGCTTACTCCTGCGGCCCAGACGTAACAAGGGTGAAAGTGGTGCTGGAACTTGCTGAATTTGAACAGTTGTTTTGTGTTAACACACAGCCTTAAAAAAATGCGATTTGTGAAGCTTGTTAGGGAGCTGGTGTTAACATCTAGTCCCAGTGCAATTGGGCCCATCTAGGAAGCGAGCCTCCCGCGCGTCCTGCCTTCCCCGTGCCACTGCATCCTCCCGTCCGGCTCGTCTTCCTCACTCCCAAGCGCCAATGCTCAGCCCTTGGCTTAAGCTGCCGTGGTGGCAAGATCTGGTGCTGCCTGAGAACACCCTGCCCGCTCATCCTGACCCATGGGGCTGAGCAACTGTGGCAGTGAGCCCTCAGCTGGCTTTCCACAAGACCTGGGGCTGGGGAGCAATGGCCTTTGAGCACCCTCAGCTGCTGTCCTCCTGCTCTCCCAGGGAAGCTGGTGGCATCTGGGGGACTTCTCAGCAGGGAACAGCATCACAGCAGCAGCATGGACCACGAATCTCTTTCTTTTTGTCCTTTGCTATGCACACAAAAAGCACTTCTCCACTGCCAAGAGGCCTTGAGGTAGATCTGTTGTGTTTCCTTCCTCTCCCTCTCTCTTCTCCTTCCCCTGCCTTCACTTCTAGCCTGTCTCTGGTTTCCTCGCAACTCCATGTCCCCTTCCCTGAGTCTAACTTTTTCTTCTCTCTTTCCTACAGGCAGGCTTCCCCATTAAGCCGGACACTTTGGGGAATTCCTGTCTCCTCTCTGCAACTCGCAGCTGATTTTATCTGCCCCGGGGGACGGTTTTCGTAAGGCAGCAGCCAGCATGGAGGTGCGGAGGCTTCCGGCACTCGCACTAACTTGCATTCCAGCATTAAAGATAATGGATACAATGGAAAATCAATGGAGAATATGTAACTTTATCCCATTCATAGCTTCATATTGCATTACACCGTGGCCTTCAGATTCATAAAAGTGATTCATGGCTGCACTTGGCAGGCAAAAAGAACACAGGAAACAAATATTTTTTGTAAGAATCATAGTCTAGCTCTAACCTATATAGCAAGTAGATCTGAATATCTTCTCTTTTTCATGAAATTTCACTGCATAATTGTTTTGCAGTAATTTGTGAGAGTGTAAAACATAAATCAAGGCTTTGTGCATATTACGTATTTCCCTTGAGTGAGACGAGAGAGAAGGAAAATGATTGCTTGAATTTCCAGCCTTAGCCAGATGCCAAATCTGTCAGAAATACTGCTTTTTTGTATTATATCAGCGGAAGGAAATTATTGCTGCTATTATCTGCCCTTTGGTCAGAAGCATATTCCTCACCTTGGCTAATGTGCCTTTGTGGTGCAGCCACCTGCACTTTTTTGAGGAGTTCATCTAATCACAGACTAGATGAGTCAGGCTGCATTTCCTATGGGCTGTCTTCAAACATAGGAAGTTATTAATACCGATTAGCTGAAAAAGTCCAGGTCTTCACCATGATGTTTCCTGGCTAATATTAGACACACCTTCTATACTTTAAGGTGTGATGGTTGATAAGAACCAGTGTTACAGCAGCCAAGGTTTTATGGCGGTGGGTGCACCGTGGGACAGACTGTCCCAAGAGGTTTTTTTTCTTACACCTTTGAATAAATTCAACCAGACAGGCTGGAATGAGAACAGGAAACTAAAGGTAGAGAGGCACAGCCTGGGACATGTGAGTCCCTTAGAAAATGGTGAGAGCAGTATGGTGCTGCCTCTGGTCTTGGTGCCTGGCAGCAGACGAGAGCTACTGGGAAATTTTCCTTTTGATAGAAGGAAATACCTCCGCAAAGGAGAGCTGAAAGATCCTAGGAGGTGGTGTGGTAAGGCTTAGGCTCCTTGTTTCAAAAGAAGATTAAAAGGAACTTGGCTATTTAGTGAGAATTAAGCAGCTATAGTTAAAATCTAACAACAGGCAGGACAGAGACCTACTGGGGCAGGACTCACTGCATGACACCTGGAATTGTTCATCATTGTTGGTTGGGCTTGCTCCTCCTGGGGAAGAGAAGGCTCTGAGGAGACCTAATTGCAGCCTTCCAGTACATAAAAGGGCGCCCATAAGAAAGATGGGGATTGTCTTTTTAGCAGGGCCCATTGTGATAGGACAAGGCATAATGGTTTTAAACTAAAAGAGGGTATATTTAGACTAGATATAAGGAAGAAATTTTTCACAATGAGAGTGGTGAAACACTGACACAGGTTGCCTAGAGGTAGATGCCCCATCCCTGGAAACTCTCAAGATCAGGCTTGATGAGGCTCTGAGCAACCTGATCTAGTTAAAGATGTCCCTGCTCACTGCCGGGAGGTTGGACTAGATGACCTTTAAAGGTCCCTTCCAACCCAAAACTTTCTGTTATGCTGCGATAATTAGAATTTGGAGACAGAGAGGAGTCAATGTAGGACTGAGCAAGACAAGGCATCAGGGTCTATTTCCAGGTCTTCTCTCAATTTGTAAATACACTCTGGACTGTTTGCCGACCCCTCATTCCCCCTTGGCTGGTCTCCTCTGTGCAGACTGCCAGGGCCAGGGACTGTTGTAAAGTCTCAGCTTTGTGCTGGGGTTGTGGTGGCTCTTCCAGTGTCCCATGCTGACCTACACTACACTACTTGTCATCAGGCTGGGTGAAGAGGTGGAAAAGGGGATGAACCATGGTACGGCAGATGGATGGACAGGACCATGATGGCAATGGTAAGCTCACCTCATGCCCATCCCTGGGATGGAGGGATAGGGGGGTGCCCGTCTGCCTGAGCAGAGTGACTGTGGCTCAGATAGAGATACCTGGACTAGCTCTGACGAGGTAGCGAAGGGGTGGAAATAACGCGATGGGATGGCTGGTCCCACTGGTCACAATGGGGACTTGACTGGTGGCATGTAGAAAATTCTCAGATGGTGAATCAGAAGGCAGAAAAGAGGGACAGAGGGACAGCGTTATGGAGATCGATCCAAGTCATGCAAAGAGGAATACGGAGATGTAAGTGATTATACCTTACAAAATAAGTAAAATAATAAAGTCCTAGCAACCAGAATTGGACACCAGAGGGAAAGCGATTAAATC
>NW_009692728.1:63777-112115 GCF_000703405.1 Apaloderma vittatum
TGCTTTAAACACTCCCGAACCAAATTTTGTATCATGGATGCCTTGCTGTTTTATCTCTTGATTTATTTCACTCTTGCAAGCCACAGAAAAATTGTACATGATGTTTTTTCCTTTTCAGTTCCCACTACTGAGTTTACAAAACTTGCCAACAATGGAGAACTTCAGAGAACTCAAGAAGAAAAAGTTCCTGGCTGGCTGGATTTGCTACTGCTTTCTCAGATGTATCGTATGTGGCTCCTCTAATTTTTTCTGCAGCCAGAGGGGACAACTGTGCACAGCACAGGCATGTGAGGTAGGAGAAAGTCACTGGCTCTTGGCACCATCACTGCTCCGAAATCTCAGGAAAATTGATTTTAGGCGAAAGGACTGGGTTCTCCTCATGCACTGGGTAAATGAGGAGTGCCTCAATACCATGGCATTGCATGAGCACAACATGGTGAAAAGGGGGAAAGGAAGACTGAAAAAACCCTTTTCTCAAAAGGTCCCTCAGTTTTACGTTCTTAGTCACACTTGCAGAGTACATTGTTTCGACAGGAAATTATGGTTCCTTTCTCCTGCACTTTCCTGGTTTAGATTTCAGCTTCTCCTGTGTAATACCAGCTAGTAGAGACAAAGCTATTTTACAGTATGACGTGCTTGTCCAAATAATTTAACTAATGTTTTTAACACTATTGCCTTTAAAAGGGATAAGCATTATCCCCTTTTTTACAGGTGTAAAAATCAAGGCAATATGGTCATGGTGTTGAAAGGAAATTATGTTGACCTGGTAGCACTGAATTCATGTAACTTGTCCCACTTTTTGACTGTAGATCAGAGTCCAGATATTCATGCTCTATAAATATCTGCCAGCAAGTATATGTGGGTATATTCATATGAGAATATAAAACCCCTACCTTTCCCTCAAACTTCTGATATAGTGTCTGTCTATCTTCTTGTACCTAGTTCTACTCTATTTGGTTTAGAAGCCCATAACTTAAGTCACAGGCACAAACTTTGGAAAGAAGTTTGTCAGAAATAGAGCTTCTGCTGTCAGAGGCTGCTGCCTGGTCCTAACATGTGCTTTTCATGTCTCAGTTGCAGATGAGATGGAAAATCTGAGTTGCTTTGGCCAGAAGCCTATCCTGGACTCTGATTTTTCCTTTTTTTTTTTTTTTTTTTTTTTTTGACTGAAAGAGTATGTGCAATTACTGCCCTACTTTGTAATACAGAAAAGCAAGATGCTCCCATTTCTGATTGCAGCAACTGGGACGCACCTGATTTATAAGGCAGAATGGCATGTACAGAAGTAGGCAAGAAAGGGAGAAAAAATAATCTGTGAGAAGCTACTTCTAGGGAATCAGGAAAAAACCGAGAGGACAGGATTTCTTCCTTAGTGAATTGTTTTTGCCCAGGAACAGTTTAGTCCTAAAGCAAAGCCAGAAACTGTTGTGAGTTTATGACTTATGATTAGTATCTTGAAAGTTTAGAGCAGATTGCAACAGACTGAGATGACATTTAGGCAGCTGAAGCCACATTCGCTAAGTTGTGTTTCGTAGGGAAGAATATACTGCCTGGTGGAAATGTTATGCTGTTGTTGGGTGGCAACTTGCAGTATTATTAGAGATGGCAGGGATCTATGTGGCATTTGTACTTGAAATAAGAAATTTTAAGCAACTCAGAGCTCACAGGCCAGGCACTTCTTTTTTTGCTTGCTTTTATATCACTTGGGTTTCTGTGTGTGCATATTTTAGCTAATGCAAAAATAGAGCCTCTTTTATTGCAACATTTCACAGAATTTTCCAGCTTAAATGAGCCAGTTTCCAAATCAAAAGGATAAACTCCGATGAAGAGTTGGCTTCTAAAGGCAAAAATTGTTCATTGTTCACATTCCACCGGCTTTTAAAGAGGGGAAAAAAAAGTATTTCTATAATGAAGGAAATGCACATTTTAATGGGGAGGGGGTGTAGCCATCCTCTAGCAAATGGTAAAAAAATTGTGTCAAATTGAGGAGGGTGTTTTTTCCCACTATTTTAACACGCTTCTTGCCTTATTCTGCTTGTAGAGCACAATCAAAGACACCCAGTGGGTAGAATGAAAATGCTCGGGAATGAAAAATATCTTCGATTTCCAAACCTCTGCTCATCTCTGAGGAGCTGCCAGGTGTTGTGTTACTGGTGATTGTGTGAATGTAAGCGATACGCTGCCGGGCTTCTGGGTGCAGAACCCTGACACACAACCCGCCAGCTCTTGTGAGCACAACCAGCTCCAGCCCCCGCTGCTCACGGTGACCTTCCTGCTGTCACTGCATGGTGCCACCGGCTCTGTTCTGCCCCATCAACCCAGCACCATAATCCTGCTGGCACCTCATGCTACCTGGGGGACCACTGGTGTTTTGGGGTTCTCAGCAAAGAGCGCAGTGGTGGCACTGTGCCCCTCTCAGGAGGTTCTCACTGTTCCAACTAAGGCTGAAAGTTTTCCAAAGTATTTCAAAGGCAGATGATATCTCTGCAGGTCTGAACACCGGTTTCTCTCAAGCTGAGCCAAGGTGACTCAGATTTCATAAAATGGAGCCAGAAAAACAATTTAAGGGGTCTTAATTATGAAGTGCTGGTCTTCCCTTGCAGTGATTTTTTTTGGTTGTTATTGGTTTTTTTTGGTGTGTGGTATGTAATAGGCTATCAGTGACAGAAACAGGGAGAGCCGCAATGGCCCCATGATGCTTTTACAGGGTTGTATGTTCCCTGCCAGGCTCTCAAAAGAGCGAAGTGGACAAGTTCAAATAAGCAGTGTTTGGGTTGTCCTAAAGGAGTAAAAGACCCAAATGATTTTCAAGTGAGGTGCTCCACTGGAGAAACCTGTCTCTAACCCAGAAAATCCTTGACTATATATGAACACAGAGGCTGAAGTCCAGACGGACTTTAACATCTACTCTAATATCTTGGATATTAAATTTGAACCACTTTTACCTCCTTACATTTGACTAAAGGTTATGTTGCCCTGGCCTAACATGTAACTGTCTCCTACCCCCACCCCAAGATCCATCCCTTCATGTGAATAAATGGCAAGACACAAACAAGCCACCTCTGCCCTCCGGGGATTGCTCCAGTGACTAAGGGCCCCCACTTACAGGTGTGCAGAGCTGCTCATGTGGATTTGCTTGGCTTTCGTGTCTAGTCCCTGCTTCTCACTATGGCTTTTTCTTTGTTAAAGTGCTAGTTAATATGCCATAACTTCATCTGCTCAGGCATTTTATACCGTATGACAAAGCTGCATCACTGACTTCTTTATAGAGTATTTTCTTTTCCTTTCCAGAAATGAAATTCAAATTGTGAACCAAAAGTCAATCAGATCAGGCTGTGTTACAAGAACTGCCATTTCTTATGAAGCACTGTTGAATAGCAGCACACATTTCAACTCACCTAGCTGCTACATTTTTGTCTTTAACTTCCCATGAAAGGAAACATAGTGGTTGCTGACCCTCTCCTCCCTTTGCTATGGCCAAAGACACTTTTTCCATGATGCCCTTTCCCCACGCACAGCTCCAGCACAAAGAGTTCTGACAGCTGGAATGGAGGATGAGAGGCTGCCATGTACACTCACGTCTCAACACAGACTACATCTCTTTCAGCAACCTTCCTGCTGTCAGGAATAATCACCAGAAGGTGAGTAAAGAGGTTAGTGATTAAAAATAGATTGATAAAACCTGAAAAAAGCCTAAAAATATAGTCTTAAAAAAAGACTGATGTATGTTTTTTCATATTTTTTCCATTTATATAGGGCTTGATGATGCAGAAGACGATGACGCAGCAAATTAATCCCCGATTCTGCAATTACTTCTTGGGAGCTGAAAAACTGCCTGACTAAGGTGACAGAAGGTTCAGGGAGGACAGTGAAAGTCACACGTTCTTGATGTGGGAGCTGGGCCAGCTAAAGAATTTGGCAAAAACAAGACCTTTGTAGCACTTTTCTGTGCCCACCAGTAACTCTGAGAAGCGTGAATAAAGGAGGTTTGATTTTCTCAAATAATGCAGAATTGCACCGCGAAGAGAAGACTCCTCAAAGGTTTTTCAGCTTAGCTCAACATTGTGGTTGGAGAGGCTGACTGGGAAGGATAAACACAGATGGCCTTGTAAGTGTGAACCCAAGAAGCCCAGCTTTGATACTGCTGCAAGATTTACTGCCAGACTGAAAAAAAAAAAATTAATAAAAATGCTGAATTATCTAGACTTTATACAAGTCCTTGGTAAATAGTTTGGCACCAGCCACTAACATAAGCTGGCCTGGGAAGAGTCAAAAGCCTGAAGTGGAGGGAAGGGAGATGCCCTGCTTGAAAGGGTAGAGAAGTAGAGGAAATGTTTCTGGCACAGTGAGGTCTTCCAGGATGAATTGGCGATGGATCTATTTATAAGTTCAGAAGTGGGCTTTGACATTCAGGATCAGCAAAACAAACAAAAAAAAAGCTACTCCAAGAGGCTGTGGAAATGGTTTACAGAAAATGATTTGGTCTTTGTGTCTACTCGTTAGAAGAAGCAGCAGCTTTTACAGAGGCAGATGCAAGCAGATCATTCTGAATGCCGTGTGGCTGAGAGGGGATACTTGGTGGCCTGAGATTTGAACCATTGTTCCATCCTCATAAAACAAGAAAAATTGCACTGGCATAAAAAGGAGGGAAAATAGTTCTGCAATAGTATTTCACTTTGCAATTAAAGAAAAAAAAATACCAGCTGCAGAAAAAAGCCTTTAACCACACAAAATAACCCAGAACAGAATTTCAGATGTGCCCAATACAAGTTTCTTCCTCAACGTGGGCTACAGAAGGAGGTGACACAAAGCTGCAGAGTCAGCTCGTGGGGGTTTGGGTCCTGGTGGTCAAACAGCAGGAGAGGAGCAGGCACAGGCAGTGGATGCATCTGAAAACAGGTAGAGAACAAGGGCTCCAAACACGAGTCTTTCATTGGTGATGGGGGCATCTGTCCAAAAAGGGCTTAAACAGGGATTAAAAACTGAATCTCTGGGGTTTGAGCCCAAAGACTGATCAGCAAAGGTAGTAATGGAATTACTGACCACTCCGCACTTCACTAGGCTAGAGTGAGGAAAGGTGTTCCCAACAATTTGGTGGAAATTCCCTGTTTAACCTGTGGTTCAGGGCTGGGAGGGCAGGTACATGCACCTCATTTACCGTGTATGACTCCTTTCACCTCCAGGCACAGAAAGAATCATAACAACTTCCTCCTCTGATAGGTTTCCAAGAGGCAAATAGTGCGGCATGATTGAGACCTGCGTGGAGGTTCAGGGAATCTGGTTTTTTGTGTTGGAGCAAGTATGAATTTCTGCTCAGCTACTGAGCACTTCTGATAAACAGCAGAATCTTATAAAATTAAGAATGACTGCAAAACATGGCCCTTTGTGAAAAGGAATCAAGATTTATTTTCCAGTTCTCATAGCGGTATAGGTATTAAAACTGGTCCAGGTACTGGCAGAAATGGGCTCACTAAGCAATCCCTCCACCACTTAATAGCAACAAACAGAGAAGGGGCTTTATGCACTATTGAGAAAATGGATTAACTAAGAGTAACTAAACCTGCAGTCAAGCTCTGACCTTCATCCAGCTGTTACTTTGAAATAAAATGCCAGTACCAGTTTCCTGGTGAACACTGGAAATTTAAATTCAATTACTTTAAAAGATGCCTCTTGCTTGCACAAAGAGACGCTGTTCAGAACGCTGTGGTGGATTCAGCTGGGCTTTCCTTATTAGATCTGGAAAAATAGCGGTGGATACAAAAGACAGGAAGAGAAAACTCTTCCTTTAGTGCAACACAAGGCTTGTACTCATTTAAAGGGATGGCTTCCAGCTTGAAAATACACCATCCACTAGTAAAGAGGTTGCTGTGTGGTACGTGTCTTTTGTCCAGTGTGTTGTATCTAGCCGATACCCTGACGCATGCCAAAGTCTTTGAAGGGGAGCTCATAAACTGTTTATAAGTGGCCTGTGATAAGCTCAAGGCAGCCCATCTGAAACAAAAAGAAACGTGAGGAGCCGTGAAAAGAAGTAATTCACCTTTCACATATTGTGGGGGAGAACACCAGGGATGGAAAAGAGCTACTCAAGCTAAGGCACAACCACAGTGTGGAAACAACTGGTTATAAACTAACCAGGAATAAAATTAAATTGGAAACTGGAAGGAGTTCTGTCATGGATAGGTTTTTATAAGAGAAATGAGAAGGAGTTTATGAAAGAGACAGCAGATTCCAAAGTAAGAATAAATATTCCTCAGGAACTCTCTGGAAAGACAGATGGAACAAAAACAAGCAGGGAGATTAAAAATCCCCCAGCAGGTTTGCACAGGAGAGAGCTCAGACTGGGCTCACGGTACAAAAACATCCTGACAAAAACGAGTGGCTGCCTGATTATGCTTATGCCTTTTGTAATCTGCCCACAGTCGTTTTCTCTACTTGGTGTGGACCCAGCAAGAGGCAGGAGAAGATGGGCAGAGCAGGCTGTTCCCCTGGAAAGCAGGCTCCCAAAGAGCGTGTTTGGTTTGAGGTTAGAGGTGGTGGCGTAACTGCTGTCTCCTCCTGGGAACCAGCTCCTTTTTGTTTAGCGGCAGCTGGAAAAAACTGAGCACAACATAGGGGAGACGGTTAAAATCCAAGGTTGTGAGGCTGGAGGGATGTCAAGGCATTCCCTGGACATTTCTGTTTCCTATAATAAAGGGGCTGGTGCTGTGTAATAGAGCAGAGCAGGCAAGAACAGCCAGGGACAAAGCAAACAGGAGGCACATCCTGAAACAGAACGAAGAACAAAGGCTTTGGGGCAGCAAGCACAAGCCCTACAGGGTGAGCAAAGAAACAGCCTCCTGCTGTTTGATCCCACCGGACCCTGGCGCATGGGGATCAGTAGTTTGCAATTCCTAAAAAAACCCAGAATGTCAGTGAAGTGGCATCTGACTACAGCTCAGCATATGTATTCTACTTGTGGAAACGCTCTGAAACCATCCAGGTTGAGGAGGGAGGGTGTGACAAGACACCCACATGAACACGCACGAGCAGCTACAGGTCTCCGCATATTTATTGTTGAAAAAGTTATAAGCTACAGAATTATCCTGTAACTGCCCCAAAAGCAAAATCCACGTGCTTTCAGCTTTTCTTCGAAGAACTTAAAAATCCTTCACCTCTTGGGTCTGATCTAGCCCGCTGCGTGCACAAGGTGCCCCTTATATCATAAAGAGGGTGCTAAAATAATGGTTTCTTTTATGGTGAGGCATGTTTCCAGTCGTAAACTGGAAAAACATGAATTTCAGATATGCTGAACAGTCTGGAATTCCTTTGGTTTAATATTGCTGCTCTCTTCTTTGAGCAGTCATTTCTTTTGATCCTTTTCTGTACCTCTTTGCTGCATTACAGTTTTTGATACCAGAGGACAACTTGTGTGGAAAAAAAAAAAGTGAATTTTGAAGTGGACTCTGAATACTTAGAATTTCTTCATCCTAAAATTTATGGTGGGATATTCATGTCCTCGTTGTGTGCTGTGTTTAGGGAAATCTTCTACTCTCCAGGAAGTATTTCTCTACTCCCATCCAGGAGTTTGGCCCTGAACATATGAGTGGAAACTTTAGTTTCTTGATAAATTTGGGATCAGCCTCTATCGAGTTTTGACCAATGTGATCCCTGGGTGTGGAAAGGATTATAACTGCTTCTTGGGATAAACCTCAAGCATTGCACATGCAACATTAAAAACGATATGATAAAGCTCTTACTTGATTACAGGCTTATATCTGATTTTAGAAAACAATAAAGCATGGAGTATAAGCTATTAACCTTATTTCATAACATATTCCTATATGTAAATGAACAGAATATCAGGGTAACTTTTTTATTTGTTTCCAGAAATCAGATTTTTCTGATAATCCAAGAGTCTATTGCTCACTGGTATAAATTACTACTTCACCTTAGAAACCACTGTGACACTAAAAGTTCATACATCTTGAGAATTTCACTTAAAATCGATTGACAGCTGTAAACCTTAATGCAGTCATAGTAGCCCTCAAGTCAGATCTGGGGAAGAAGAATTCTAGTACATTTCATGAGTGTTTGTCTCTAACTAACTAAAACCCCGGAATATCTTGAAACATCAGAGGCCAGTTCTTCAAGAGGATCTGATTCCCACTAGCTGCCTTGCCAGCCTCAGGAAAGAATGTGTGTTTTTGTTTGTTTTTTTAAATGCCTACTAGGTTTAGCTGCTGAGTGTTCTTCTAATCCGCAAGGAAGTTCTTCACTTTGAGGTTGTTTTACAGCTGATAGCAAGCTACTAAAGTGAACAGTGTTAAACTTTTCCCTGGAATCAAACTTTCTTTTCTCCTTTTACAAAACATTTGGGGAAACAACCCTAAACTGTTAACTGTGGATTAAAATGTGGAATCTGGATTTTTTCAGCACCCACTTTTGCAGCAGGATTTCCATGGCTTTTCCTAGGTCAGTGCCTGAGGGCTCAGACCACCTGGGCAGCACCTGTGGGTAAACGATTCAGGGTAATTAGCCTGAAAATCTCCACCTGCTGTCTGCTTCCCCCCTCATTCCTATCAAATGCTGAGCCGTCACAGAGAGACTGTGACAAGCATTCTTCTTGAGTGTGAGGGTCTCTTGTTTTCTCTGGAGATGGACTGGAGGATTTGCTCACGCTTCAGCTGTTGCTGTTTGCAAGATGGACAGAAGGCTTAGGAACACCGCCAGCGACTACAAATGATGTATCTCAGGTAACACAAAAGTACAGATATTCTGAATAGACCCTTGATTTCTACTAAGCTACCTTTGCTGTGTCCATGACAACCCCTAATTTTGGTCTATTCCCACCTGGGACACCTTTCAAGACATGAATGCATTAAATAGGAGGCAAAGGGGGAGAAGCACTATGTTGTATGGGGTCAGCAAAAAGTGGGCACTGCTGGCCCTGAGACCCCAGTGAGGTGTAGGAATGTGTGGCAGAAACACGTTGTAAGGGGCAGCCCCTGCCCTCCTATGTGTTTGTGATAAGAGCGAGCGAGGCTATGAGCCAGCTGAGGCTGCCTCTTGGAGACCCAGTGCTGTCTGGATCAATAGGTTCCTGCTCTGTGATGTGTTGACCCTGTTGCACACGTTTATTTAGTATCTCGCTCTGCTGCTGGCATAACAAACTAGCTCAGAAGGTTGCATATAGCAAGCAACGTCTGGCAGGGCTGGTGACATCCCAGAAAATACGGGCTTTCTCATATTGCAGGTTGAAATCCTGTGTCTTTCCCCATGGCATGTTTGCCTGCGTTTGAACCCTCTCTCAGGCTCCTGCCTGGGGAGCTCTCACAGTCCCCTGGCTGTGTCAGGGGACAAGTTTTAATCCTGACATGGATGAGAAGACCTGAAACAAAGGGCATCCCTGTGGCCACCTCGTCCAACCAAGGGGACATGGTGCTTTTGTGAGACCTGGGCTGGCTCGGTGACACTTGTACTGTGTCAGTCCACATGACGGGGGTTGCCCCTTGTCACAAGACCTGCTGTGGACTAGGGCAAGTGTATTGGGCTTTGTGATTTCAGAGGTGGCGAGCACAACAGGCCAACAGCCCTCATGGTGCCGGTTGGGAGCTGCTGGGGAACAACCTCCCTGTGAGCTGCAGGGCGAGAGGCTGCACCCAGATGGCATCGCCTGACACAGGCTGCATGGAGATGCTGGCTCAGGATGTCAGGGGTCTTCACACAGAGGAACTGGGAACTGCTCCAGCATATCATTTAGAATCATAGGATGGCCTAGGCTGGAAGGGACCTCAGAGATCATTTAATCCAACCTCCCTGTCATGGGCAGGGACACCTCTCAACTAGATCAGGCAACACATGGGGACCGAATGGGGACCGAACCCGCGACCTTGGTGTTATCAGCATCATGCTCTAACTGACTGAAGTGGTTTGTGCATGAACATTTGGGAACGTCGGATTTCCCAATTTTTTCTGGCTTTCAGGCTAGTATCTATCAACCACACCATGCCTTTTGGGAGGGAAGGCATGCCAAGGTAGTTTCCTGTAAGGAAGCAGACCTCCAGTGTTTTTCTGCAGTGGCTTACCATATGATGTCTTTTTTTTTTTTTTTTTTTTCAAGAAACAAGATCAAGCCACAGATTTCAGATCAGGATCCAGATTTTTTTTTTTAAATACCCTAAAGTGGGGAAGTGCTTACCCTAGAACAACAGTTGGACTGTGTTCAGCTTTCTAAAATAACCCTGCCCAAAATCCAGACTCCAGACCCCACCCTCCAGGCTCATGTGTCTTTCTTTAGTAAAAGAGGAAATAGAAGTTGAATCTCATTTTGTCTGAAATTTTCACTTCACAACGTATTCCACTTTTTAGTTTTGCTTTCTTAATAATTCCTGGCTGCTAAAAAACTGGTCTTTTGACCTCTCTTGCCCTCTCAACCAGCAGTTCCCAAGCCTTGTCCCTCAGGGCTTAAGCAAAGAAGGCCTGAGATAAACTGCCACTAATTAACTGTGACAGCTGAAATCCTTGAAATTGCTATTGAACTTGGAACCTTGTGTGCTATTGTTCTTTGCTCCTCTGCTGGAGTCTTGGGTGATGGTGGTTTGGATGGAAACATTTTTGGGCAAGTCCTTGGAAAAACAATGGGGAAAAAGCCCTTTTAAAAAAACCCTGTGAAAGCCAGCAATGGCAACACCAACCAACTTACAGATTTGATTTTGTGCATCTGGAATTGAAGGGGAATTTCCCTCCAGGTTGATGGCAAAAGTCCACCTGTCCATTGCAGCTCAGGGAAGCAGGGACCAAACTCTTTTCAGGCATAAGGACTAGCATAACGATGGTGCAATGTATCTATCCACGTGAGTTGAAAATGGAGTTTGGGTAAAACAGGTTGTTGTTTTCAGCCTACCAGTCAACTGCTGCTTATAATAATGAAAGCATCACTTAGTACAAGTATCTTAAGACACTTTTCCACTATTCTTTCTGGTACTTATTGGTGAGCACAACAGACCTGCAAAAAGGCTACAGAACTCAGTCTGAGCATTGAAATCTTCTGCTGGATGGCTATCTGTAATTGCTCTGAAGACGGTACAGAGAGAGAAAGAAAAGAAAAAAAGAGTCAAAACTGTATCTTCTCTGGTTCTTTTTCCACTGGCAAGAAATATTGGTTTTGGTTGTATACATTTATCCCCTAACTGTAAACAGTAGGGCAGCCTATAAAACTACTTTGCCATATTATTTCAGCTTTGCTAAGGGCTACAGCTTGTGATCCCTTGACAGACACTCTCTTTGTCTTAGCGGAACATTTTTGAGGAAAGAGGACTTTTTGGATTTGGCCCAATGTTTTCCTTTTGGGGAATTCTGGTTTTTTGGCCTTTCCAAATAAGAATACCATATCCATATCACCCAGTCCTTCTTTTTTTTAATTAAGTTGATCACCAGATTCATATGAATCTGGGCCGAAATGTGGGACAACAACCACAAACTGTCTTCTTGCTTACATAGGGATTATTTTCAGTTACCGCAGAGTAGTATCTCGGGAACCAAGCAAGATGTACCTAAGAGTGGTTTACGCTGCTGAAAACAGTTCTTTTGGTGCAACCTCAAAGCTCTCCTCTTGGGACCCACAAAGGTTTCTATGCTCTAGGGAAGTTATCTCCACATCTGCCCACCTGCAACACAGTGCTGCATCCTCTTCCATACCAAGCAGCATCCCACTCCCCAGCACAAATGTATGCCCAGGCACAGGACAGAGAGAAATGACCTCAGTATTAGGTCTCAGATTTGCCACTGCAACAGGCACAGCTCAGGTTCAGAGAGCCTCAGCTGACCCTGGGTGAGCCATGTAATAAAATAATAATAAAAATAATACAGAAATATGAATCTGATAAATCGCTACCATTTCTGAAAGTAGAATGGTTCTCTTCTCAAGTTCTCAAGATTAATTTAATGCTGTTTTTATGGCCAGCTTGTATACTATAACGGTTTAGCCCAGTCTTCAGCTGATAGAAATCCCAGACGCTCCACTAAAGCTGTTGTTTCATTTTTGATTTACAGTCACTTGGGTGAGACAATCCCTGTACCGTGTCTATTCAGACATGGAACTTGTGAAAATTGTTATCAGAGCATATTACACTCATTTTTTTCTAACTTTGGAGACAGGTAAGAAAGCAGATCTTTGGAAGCCTCTTGAATTAGACTGATGCAGTTTGATTTTAAAATAACTTCTTATTTGCAACTGTGATTGCTCTTGCAAATTTATCAGGCCCTTAAAGTTATTTCAGCATGTCTGAATAGCTGATTTTATTTGCTTGTTTTGTGATTAAAACTAATGGGAGCAGACCACAAATTCATGCTGTGTTTCCATATAGCAGGGTAATTACAGAGCAGGCTTTGAAAATATATTTACAATGCAGTTTCTCAGCCAGATCTTAACAGGGGATATGCCCACTTTTTTTATGTGTATACTTACTTTCTGTGTGTTTAGAGCATTAATGGGGTTTGTTCATCCTTTAAAGCCTGGCAAGAACACTTGTTGATCGATCTCTTAGAGACTAAGAAATAATTGATTTCCATGCCATTTCTTAACTTCTTTTTAGCTTGATATCTGTTGTCATGTACTTGGTATGGATGTATCTGTAAGTGGGAAATTAAAATTTCCATGAAAAACTTGACAAAAGCACTTCTGACAATACATGCAGGTCAGTGTACAGCTCTGATTGCAATCATGTGTTCGTACACAAGAGGAACAGCAGAATGGCCAGGGGAGCAAACAGAAAAGGTAGCAAGGGACCTGAGCTGTGGCTGGATGTGTGCTGAGAGCCCAACCTCGAGAAAAATAACACAGGATGGGAGGGAGAATGTGGGTGAGCAATAGGACCAAGTGTTTGCAATAGGACCAAGAGTTGCCCCACATATTCTTTGATTCCTGCTCTGCTCAGAGAAACTAGATTTGGTTAATAAAGAGGATTTGAGTTCATAAAGAGGTTTTGATCATGGAGTTAAAAATAAAATTGAAGTTAATCTCTTAATTGAAACAACTAGTGAGATCCTAAATGCTACTGAAGTGCTGGAAGATAACACTGCAAGGGCCAGTTACAGAACCTCAGCAGCACAGAACAATATTGTAATTTCTATAGCATGCGATGATTTCACCCCTGTTCTCTTGAACCTCTTTTGCAAGAGCAGAATGGCTGAGTAGAGGCTGAGGAAAAAACCAGCCACTTCCCTCTTAAAACAGCTCCTGCTTGGCACATCAGAAAGCACAAAACTGAAGTGAGAGGCCAGCTGCATAGAGCTACCACCGCTACTGAGCCAGCGTGCTGATTTTACACGCTCACCCTGTGCGGGAGGTGGCTGGCCAGGATCGCCCTGGGCACATGTCCTACCCCCAAACTGGTCAAGTTATAAATCCTTGCACGGATTGGACAGCAAGCTGTCGAAACCCATGAAAAAGGAGCATCAGCTTTTGGTCCATGGATGTTGATAATGGCTAGAAATGTTCATTTTAGAAAATGAGGTAAGTGTAATGTTACTATAAGGTGGAAAGCTTCCAAGCCTGATCCTGCCTCATGTCCCCGCTGCTCTTAGGCCTGAGACCAGACCACAGTGGCAAGCTTTACCCTGCAACAAGTATTCATGGTGACGTTGTCGTCCCTCAAGGGTGAAAAGGGTTTATGATGGAAACGATGATGGGGTATGAAGTGCAGTGGCGCTCGTGAGCTGCACAGCTATAACAACAACCCCTAAAGCGGTAAATAGGAAAAAAGCCTTCTCTATCCAGATGGTGAGGCAGGCGATACAGCCCTACTGTATGCAGCACCAGAGACTTTCCACATCCTACTCCAAATCTTTTAATCCCTTCAGTCCTAAACAGTTCAAAATTACATCATCATTTCCTCCATTTCAGACAGAGCTTTGCCCCTTCTGCTTCATAGCTGCAATGCAGCCTAATAGGGCTCATACTTCTTAATCTTAAATGGAAAAATATATGTCAAGTCAAAACAAAGCAGTTTCTAGATTTCCACAGGGGGCCTGGGGGGTGTCTCATAAATCTGTATATGATTAAAGGCAGCTGCAGATTGACATGGACATTTTGAGCCCGTCAGTCCTTTGTGTGATGTATAGCTATTGCAGCAAGCCAGCAGTGGCAAGCTGAGGACAATGAATTTCTTGCACTTCCTAATCTTATTGCTGGGGACCAGGAAATAGATGCCTAACCAGCCTTGAATTGGTAAAGGCCCTAACCCAAACCCCAGCAGAAGCACAGCTAGTTTTCAGCCTGGCCATTTATTCTAAAATCTTTCAATCTCTTGTTTCACCAGCCGCAAATGTGGAGAAGCGCAATGAATTCCTTTCTGGTAACCTGAGAATATCAGCTAATGGAAAAACCAAAAAGTGCTCTGCAACTATATTAAATTTTCAGGGCTTTTTCGTTCTTGCCCCCAACTGGCTGATATTAACATTTTTCTAATGTCCTTGAGATTACAGCAAGCAGCTTGCAGGGAAAAAGAACCCCAAACCCAAACTCCCCAAACAGCTTGAACCACATCCTCAGTTGGCATAAACTGATGCATCTCTCCTTTTCATACCATCTGAGAAGCTGGGGTACCGCTGCTTTTATTTCCAGTTTCGCGACACAGTTACCATAATAAAAGTAAGATATTGAGACAAGTTTTGCTCCAAGTGACATCATAAGTTAGTGGGGAACAAGAAATGTGTTGGCAGAGTTGAATGGGGCACTGTGCACAGGGTCCATTTGGCACCAGCAGCCAGACTCCAGGATCCACGGAGGTGCATCCAAGGACACAATCTTGTATTTTGGCTCCTTTTTTATGAATATACAACTGATCTATGTATTTAGAAATGGAGGAAGGAAAAATAATGATGAAAACATACATCTGTAGCATGATAGCATTTCTGATTATTTAGCATGTTTCACAATAAAAGCTTAATGATTTAAGAATTATCTCTGTCTGTGAATTCCTACCCATGCTGGTATTTCTAGGCAAGCAGTTCCCCACCGATGGTAGAGACAAGTAACAGGTACATGAGGAAAGGAAAAAGATGTACCTCATGGCAATGATCATGGGAGACCTCCAGGGTCAGCCCCTGCATTCAGATCTTAGACATGAGCAGTTCAGATGATTTCAGTCCCCCATGTACATTTGAGCAGCTGAAAATGAGGATAAAACACAAGTTGTCCCTAATGAGCAGTGAATGTCATGGCTGAAAGCTGTTTCAGGACATCATCTTTCACTCCAATGGAGAAATCTTCCAGCTGATTTCATAAAATGGTTTGGGTTGGAAGGGACCCTTAGAGGTCATCTAGTCCAATCGTCACGCAAAAAGCAGGAATATTTTCAACTAGTCCCATGCAGCCTGACCTTGAAAGTTTCTTTAACCAGCTTTAGGCAATTTGGAGCCTTCACTGCAGCATAAAGAGGATAGAACATCTGGCTTACACCTATCTTTTGTTTTCCATGCTTTTGGGAAAGTCACAGTACTACCTTACGTTTGTCTGTAACTTTTCCAGGATAATCCTATATCAAAGATATATAAGAGAGGAATTATTAGCTTTGGCCTTTGCCAGCATGGTATTAATATTTGAAACGTGGATTAACATTTGTTGGATTTATTCCTCCATTTCAGTGAGGCAGTAAAGCTTAGGTTGACATTACAATACTTTAAAGACCATGGAAAAAGCCACATAGCAATGTTAATTACTTTTTTTCCTTGAGTACTTATGAGGAAACATGTACCCACAAATGGAATGTAGAAAGCAAGGAGTTTGTCAAGCTGGAAATTGCACAGACTGGTCAACAGGAGAACCTGAGATGAGGTTGCCACAGTAATTTCTCCTCTGATGTGACAACTGGGCCCCTCAACCTGGTTTCAGAGAAGCACCTTCCTCTGTCTATGACTCCCAGTTCAGATTGTGTTCCTTTGGTGATATTGGTAACATCTAACACCATGTGGAAGATGGAGGTGGTACCTAATCTGAGGCATGAATTTAGGTGTCCAGGGAGCTTTGCTGGTTGGCATTAGGGTTCCTGGACACTTGGGTGCGAAGTTTATGAATAGGAGTTTGGGAATCTCAAGTTTGGATTTAGATGCAACTGCCAAATCTCCCAAAGGTCTTGATAAGTATTGATATTTTTTGTGGGATATTTAGAGAACAGCAGACATGTTTCGAACAAGCCAGACGGCCTGTTTTTAGACAAGTTTTAGGCCTCGCTTGACAAGAGTTTGTGAAGGACATTGTGAAGGTCACTAGCTGTGAGAATATGCTGAAGCAAAGAAAACAAGGAGCTGTGGCTGATGTATGTGACTGAAAACAGAAACAAACCCAGGCTGCAGGTGGGGAGAAGAAGAGCGAAACAGCAAAGGAAAACAGCGTGTGAACAGGAGCATGGACTGCGTGTGTTTGTTGTTAATAGCCAATCAATATAGAGCATTTAGAAAACAAGGATGTTGTGAACTGTATATAAACTGCGTTAGTGCGTTAATAAAGTGGCATTTGCTTGATCACATTGATCGTCAGCAGTGCCCGTGACTTCCGCGTCAACAATTTTATATGGGAAAAGAGGTGTTAGGAAAACTGCAAGAGTGCGTCTTGGAAGATGAAGAGTTCCCAAGTTCCCAGGGATCTACTGATGCCAATAAGGGCTAAACCAAAAGGTTCTACTAAAGTCAGTAGGGCTCTAACATTCTCCAGAAGTTTTGCAAAAGCTAACTCCAGCTTTTGGTATTTGCTAACTAGAAGATCTCACAGTTTGCATTTGAGGGGCTGAAAATTACTGCATGGAATTAGCAACAATCTTTTCAGAGGTGAATTTTAAAGATAAAACAAAGGTAAAGAACATGAAGTCCACTGTCATCTTGTATAAACTGGGTAGTAATTGCTTTTTCGGGAGTCTCCCTGTATTTTAACCAAGGTTCAGCACGTATTCCAAATGGCTGTAGTGCAAAAAACTTTGCCTTATCTCAGATACCAGGCTCGGCAACAACTTGTTTCAGAACTTTGAGGTTAATGAGGCAGAAGGGGTTGAAAAAGGGAGCCAGAGGAGATGGGACTGACGTTTTTGTAACATGGACATCCTTGTAGAATTTATCAGGATTTCCTACTTTTAATTTATCCTTGCATTATTCACCTGGAAAGAAAACGTCCTTAAGTTCAGGCACTCCATTGGAATATGCCAGTCTCCAGGAGATATATGAGCCAATTTCACATGGGAATGCTTACTTCTTGGTGTCTATCCTAAATTCAGAGTGCATTGGGTCAAATTCATCTGTGTTGTAGTCTTCTCAAATCACAGGATTTCCAGTCCGGATAAATCTGGCCCAGTGTTCTCTGCCTGTTTTGGCTCCAATACATTATAAGATTGTTAGATCCACATCTGCCGAAGGATAATATTATTCCTTGTGCACAAAGCCCACTCAGGTCTCTGTGTACCATTAAACTAGACTATAAAGAATAGGTGCAAACCCTGCACAGTAACTTCAGTCATGTCAATACCTTTTTGAGTTGCCTTTTAAAAGAACGTATATAGTGATGGGCTTGGTATTCCCTGCCCAGTCATGAAAGCTCAGAAGGTTGAGTCTTTCTACACAGCTACCCTTGATTTTGGGAAAAGAATTTTTCAAAAACAATTAAATCCTGCCAACCCCTTCACCACATCGCCCATGATAGAAGCACCCATTCAGCCAGTGTAGTTACACCACCTGCACTGTTCTGCTGTCTGGGAAATGTCCTGCATGTCTGCACCTCCAGCTTGCACTTTGGCTGATGTCACCTGGATTCCCAGGCAGCAGATTCAAACCTGAGTGTGAACATCACCAGAGGTCTTGCTGTAGCACAACACTATAGATGCCTGAAATACAGTCCTTGCCGAGGAGGAAAATAAGAGCATGACACAGGGCCAAGGGCACAAGACCTGACTGAGATCACTCTGTAGGTTCCACAAATCGCCCTCAGCCCAGAAAGTCTGAAGTGGTGCTCTACACTGAACCCCCTCTGCCATAAAAGTCTGTCTGAAATGGCTCTGTGCATGGGACAGGTGGGAAAGGAGAAGTAACAGATGCAAGTTCTTCTGTCATGTTTCGCTGCTTTTTGATGAGAAGCCTTCACCTGGAACAGAAACTGAACCTGCTGCGAGTGGGATGGGATCTAGGCTGGGATATAAGAAGCGTGTATGAAGTCTCCAAGTATAGTTTTTCTACAGTCTTGCGAGTAAAGCATTCATTTCTCATGTGCAGAAAGGGATTGTAGGCTTGTCTTACCCTGGAAGACTCGAAGGTGCTTTGTCAAGGCCATGGTTTTCAAACTGCTAAGCAAGTCCGGCCAAGGGCCGTAGGTGCTCCTGTAATATAAGGAAGGAAAAGATGCAAATTAAAAAAATTAAAGATTCAGCAGGGAGGGAGGGAGCTGAATACTTCAGCTTTCTAGAGCTGAATATTGCCATAGTCTGTATTGCCTGCAAAACTAGATTGAAGCTCAAGGTAAATAGTTTCTTTCATTGTTGTCCTTATTAAAGCCCCAAATCTGATAATTTCTAATAAGTATAAAATGAAAATCTAAATGACTTAAGATTCATGAGAAAACTGGTCTCCTATCTGGGAGTAGCCTGTGCGATTTTCAGTGTAAGAAACAGGCCATAACCCCTCCATAGATAATACAATTAATCAAATAATAAAATTATGCTAAGCCAGTGCTGATGGTTATTTCAAAGGATAAGTATAGTTATTCTGGCTTTCAAATAAAAAACAAAAGTAGTTGAAAGTTAGAACATGGAGCAAACAGGCGATTCTGAATCCTCCCTCTATTGTTAAACTGTACAAATCTATTGCTTTTCTAATAAATAATCCCAGCGCAGAGCATTTTCTTGCCAATATTTTCAACAGCGGAGGCCAAGCCAGAAGGTTCTGAAACGAACATATTGGCATGGGTGCTTTTTTCCTCCTTCTCCTAATATACCATGGAATCTAGTTAAATATTTTTCCATTCCTTACTTCTCCCTGCGTCTTCTGGAGAAAATGTGAGTCCTATTTCCTCATAAAAATATCTTAGCATTTGACAGGTTGGATGTCTTTGATCCTGAAATGTTTTTGGATGATTTTTCTCCCCCACTTTGACTTTGTAATGTAACGCTCCATAAAAAGTATATGCATATATGCAACTTTAAAAGGGGATCCTTATTTGAAATTAAACTTTTACACCAATTAACCTCCTCCCAGTGCGCTATAAAGTGCTGTAAAAACAGTGCTCTTACAGAGACCCTTGCAATTCTCAGATTGATGCCTCCCTGGCTGTGGAACCCAGAACATCTGCTTTGAATTAGCTCTGATGGAAGGTCTACTTGTAAATGCATGACTTAATCAGCCTTACTAAAGTAAATGGCACATACTGTAGCAGAGGGTGCTTCAGAGTCAGACTCAAACCTGTCTTTCTTTTGAAGCAGAGAGGGGAAAAAAAAGGGGGGCACAGAGGGGGCAAGCTTTAAACCAAAGGGGATTTTTTTTCTTTCTTTTTTTTTTCTTTTATGAGCTGACATTAGCAGACGTGTGGCTGTACCATAGCCAGCCTATCTCCCAAGCAACATGTGCAGCTGTACAGGGTGAGCCTGCCTTGCTCCTCCCCAAGCTCACACACCCCCAATTTCAGGCCCTGTTTAGGTGAAGACTGCAGAGTAGTCATGGAGGTGTGCTAGGCAGTCTCTCGTTTGCCTGCAGGCTCTTGCCCAGCCTCCCTGAGAGTGCCCAGTTTGTCCTGAGAAAAGTCTTAAGAACAGCTCATCCAGAAGCCTTTGCACAAACATGTCTTTCTGCGTTGCTCAGGCCCTGCTAACCTTTCCTGAGAAAAGGAGCCACAGGCTTCCTGTTGGGTTTTTAACAGTGGGGATTGTGAAGGGTGAAGAGTTGCAGAAGGTCCTTATGAGGCTGAGTGACTGGGCGATAAAATGACAGCTGAAATTCAGTGTAAATAAACATAGAGCAATGCATGTGGGGAAGAACAATCCTAGATTCATTATTAAATGATGGGCTCTGAGCTGACTATTACCACTAAGAAGTGAGCCTTGAATGAAAACATCAGCTCAGGGCTCAGAAGCCACCAGAAAAAAAGCAAATTGAATGATTAGGAAAGCAACAGCGAGCAAAACACTTCATTATGCTTTACAGCCATGGTTCATCCACACCTCGAATAATGTGTGTTGTTCTGTCCCCTCATCTGAAAAAAGCGATGTAGCAAACCGGAAAAGGTTCAAAAAAGGGCAAAAAGGATGATCAAATATTTAGAATGACTTCAATGACAAATGATTGAATCTAGAAGAGAGACAGATTGGGAGTGGGGATATGGCAGAGGTCTACAGCACCACAAATGGTAAGGAGAGGCTGAGCAGGCATCAGCCATTCGTTGTCTTTTCCAATACAGGAACCAGTGGGCCTGACATGGCACCAGTAAAAGCCAGGTTAAAACCAACAGTCTGTTCACATGGTGGTAGCAGAGCTGTGGAAATTCCTACCGGAGGCTGTTAGGGATGCAAAAAGTTTAGTGGTTTCAAGGGAAAAATGGATGAGGACTTAGACTGGATTAATAGATTACAGAATCAGGAGATAGGAACTAGAGAAAATACTGCCAGAGAAAAGAAAAACTAGAAAAACTAGGAAAAAATATCTAGAGAATAAGAGAATAGTAAAGGAAAAAGGCAAATGAAAGGAGAGAAGATATTGGGGAGAAAGAACTGATCTGTAAAGGGACTACTCATAAGCTATGTAAGAAGGGACAGAAAAGGAAGAGGTGAAGAAAAAGTGGAGACAGACACAAAGGTACATACAAGTGGGCATAAGGACTTTTGGCGTTGGAAACTGCTGGAGAGGGGAAAAAAAAAGTAAAGTAAAATAAGAGGGCAGAAATACTCAAGAAAGGAAGGTCTGCTGTTGTCTGCCAAGGAAAGTGAGCTGCATGCTGGGGAGAGCAGAACAATTCCGCTTCGGGACAAGTTTATTACTGCACACTGGTGGTGCTCTGAGGCATTACACATCCCATATAAAAATAAAGTGGAGGAACAACATCATAGATACAAAATGGGGGCCACAAAAATCAGAAACTACCCAGACCAAGGCTTCCTGTGCAATCTTAATTCTGCCCTATTGCTCTTTACTGTCTGATAACTCAAGTATATCCTTTTCACAAAATTAACCCACACACCTTGTTTCCTCTGCCCTTTCCCTGAGCAGTTTTAGCCCTTCTGCATTGAATGAGACTGCTCTCTACTTTGTCCTGCTTGAACACTATGGGAGAAGCCACAGAAGAGACAAGGACCCATGTCCTCATACCCAAATTACAAAGCAATAATCAAAGCAATAATTACAGAGACAGTCCTTCTGAGTTCCCACAGGCTTCTGTAAGTGCCCTGCAGGAAGGTCTCAGTCTGGTCTGAGCAGCACTAGGAGTTGTAAGATAGCTGAACACGCTTGATGAATGTGGTTTTTGCTTTATTTTTTTTATTTTTTATTTTTAAACAGACATCTAAAAAGCATGTATTGAGCATGTGGGAACTGTGAGTTTTTCAGCAGCTTCTTGTTTGTGCTCTATGGGAAGATTTTCACAGGCACAGCAAAAGTCACCTTCCAGCAACTTATCAGCTCTCACGTTCTTCACTTAGAAGGTAAGAAGAACAACAGCTATTCATGGAATAGGCTCTAGAATTGTTTTAGCATAGAATCATAGAATCATAGAATGGCCTAGGCTGGAAGGGACCTTAGAGATCATCTAGTCCAGCCTCCCTGTTTTGGGCAGGGATGCCACCTCTCGACTAGACCAGGCAACACATGGGGAACAATATGTTTCTTCCAACCCTATTATTTGAAAGAGACTATAACTTCTTTGTTTTACATAAAATCACCTTTTAGAAAGTCTCAAACATTCAACTTGAGGCTTCTGGTACATATGAGAAATCTCAGAGCATGTAATTGCATTTTCATAAACTATAAGCAATCAAAATCAGGATGTTACAATGGCAAATGCTGAGCAATTATAATAAAAGGCAGTGCAATTTCTCCCACATGTACTGCAATTAACGTCAACATTATGATGCCATTTTTTTTCTTATTTTGCAGCTACCTGTACTTGGAAAGAGAGAAGTTTTAAGGTAACAACCATATACACTAAGGACACTGGGAAAGTGGAAAACATGGATGCTGTGTTACCAAACATTATGTATTTCACTTTATGTGGATGTCTCTATTTTCTACACTGTGCTTCAGGAATGCACATGAGGGCATGAAACTGGGTCCTGGTGGATTCAGTGGAATTTTAATATGTGCCCTCAAACTAGATTGAGGCTTTTCCAACCGACAAATCATACGCTAATAAAAATCTCAATCGGCATGTTAGTTTAACATTACTGCTTGTATCCACACCCATTGAAGTGGGTAGATAAAGACTGAGATAATTTAGGGTCGGAGCAAACCATTAGATTATCTAGTCTAGTTTAGCCAAGAGTAATCCACTTACTAAGGGTAACTGTCTTCTGAGATCAGTAATTTGAGTTTGCCACAAGACTGAACTGCGTTTGTCTGAAACCTCTTTTCCAGAAAGGCATCATGTCCTGATCTGAACATGTAAAGAGACAGAAAGCCTCTCACTTTCCTTGGTGATGAGTTCCTGCAACCATCTGTTCAATATTTCCTTCCATGAGTTAAAACTCTTTCTTCCACCTATGGATTTTTGTGTCACCATTCCTTTTTGTGTTAGAGAGCCTTCAGTACTTGGCATTTTGATGGAGAGACTTATATACTGTCATAAAGTCACTTCTAAGTCTGTTCATTTGGTCTGATGAGCAAAACAGTCTGAGCTGTTTAAGTGTCTGTCCATCATTTTTCCATCATTTTTGGTGCACAAAATCTCAACACCCAAAACACTGACTATTCCCATCCATATGGCTTACTGCATGACAGTCCACACTTCCCACCCCACGTATGGATGCTTGCTGAGAAATCCTTCTGAGAAGCCGTACTACCAGAAGGCTTAGGGTTTTTTTTTTCTGAAAGGAAAGCTCTGCAAACAGAGCTAGTGCACGTTTGGCAAGCAGCTTTGTCTTCCATTTCCTCTTCTGAGATGCTTGGGACTCTTTGTCTGAACAGCTCTACACTTTATAATATAAAAATATGGTTTCTGGGAAAAGCCTCCTCTCCCTCTGCTGGTTCCACTCAAAACAGAATTAAACCAGAGTTAAATGGGAGTTTTCAAACCCCAGCACTTCCTGGGGGCCTGCTCCTTGCTATCACTCTACCATTTCTCTGCAGCTCATTTTTAGACGCATTTGTTAGGAGTTATTCTCTGGCTACACCCTTCTTTATGTCATAAATCAGTCACTTCTGGCCTGCCTGGACACTGCTCAGCACCATTGCTGTCAGCCTTCGCAAAATGCAGCAGGCTGAGTCATACCTCAGTGAAAGGCAATTGCCCAGTTTCATGTTATTTCTTTTCTTTTTGAGAGCCAAACTAGGGGTGACCATTTACATTTTTTGGGCTAATACATATTCTAAATAATGCCTTGTTGCTGTTTTTCTTCCTCTTCTACTTTCTTTCTGTTTTATTCATTATATGTGACTCTGAAAAGCATGTATTTCACAGTGGTCTTTCCGTGTTAGAAAATGGGAGACATATTGATTGGTAGTTGCTCATGTGAAGTTGTTTAAATAGTACTTTAAAAGACATTAAGCAGCATTTCACATCAAAAACCACTCAGACATGTATTTGGAAAGATACTGACTAGACTCATATTTCCTGTATTAAACCACTTATACAAAAATGTGTTCTTTTCTGATTTATCAAATAAGAAAATGACCCTCTGGAGACTTTCTCGTTCAGACATGAATACCTAAACAAAATCTCAGTGAATCATTTGAACGTGCTAGAATTTTCCATATGAAGCCCATTATAAATGTATCAATATTATGGTGTGCACATATTCAATACATGCCTGAAATCTATATGATTACAATGTTAGCTCTTGAGATGTACAAGTAAAAATGCACACAAGAACACTGAGAAGATGTACAGAGCGTATTAATTCCTTATTCACATTTGGTTTGCCACATGCTGACAAAATGTTTAGCTGAACTTATCTCCTCAGCTCAGGACCATAAATTTAAGCTTTAATTATAATTTAATTACAATTTAAGCTTTTTTCCTTTTCACATAATTGTTTCGCACATTTAGGGACAAGAAAACACTAGAGTGAGACCCACTGAGCAGATCTTAGCAGATAATTTGACCCATCTGTAGGATTTAGGAGTAGGTTGGAAGATGTAAAAATATTTTAAGCAATTTAAAAGTCATGTGTCTAATTCAGCCCTCAGATATAGAAGCATAAAAAACCCTACCAGATGTTGTAAGAAAGACAGGGAATTGTGGCAGACATGGGAAAATTGGAGCGAAAAGAGAAAGGACAACGTACAGATTTTGGCTTAGACCAAGAATTCAGGTCCTGGTCTGAAACCCAAGGGAGCTGACAGAAGGATTCCTATTGTTCTCAAAGGCTTTTGGCTAATACTTCCTAATATTAGCTAAAAAACATTAGAGGCATTAAGGCACTGAAATATCACAGGAGTGACAGCCCCAGTGTCTGATACAGATTATAGAAGGATTTTTACTTAGGCCTGAAAAAAGCTAAGATAGACATATGGACGATAAATGTGCATGCATGTGTGTGCATATATATATATGTTTAGGTTTTATGGAATTAATCACTTCCTCTGAAGCAGAGGAGTAGCTCGGGGTGATGGGCTAGGCACACGTCTGGTCCCTAGGCTGCCGAGGAGGAGCTAAGGCAGAGAGGAGGAAAGCTGCATGTGCTGCAGGTACTGGTGTAGGGAGGTGCAGCTGGTTTGGCTCCTTAGATGGGGATCCTCCTAAACTGTAAAAAACCTAACCAACAAACATTCCTGTAAAAGGTATAAACCCCCTCAAAATTATGTTTCATAAGAAAGGAGAGGAGCTGGATTTTCCTTTCTACTACAGGAAAAGCCTGGTGCAAGCCATGGCCAAGGAAGAGTAGAAATGAAAGATTTGTTTGCTTGTATTGTCAAAGATGAGAAGGTGAAATATAGTCATTAAGACTGTGAGATTTGAGCAGTATGGAGAAGAAATATTAATTAGGCACTAATGAAGGAGAGAAAGCTATGGCTGACTGGCAGACTGAGGGCTCAGCTAATGTGTGTAGGTATCTCTCAGTGCTAGTCTTGCTAACAGAAAGCTCCTGTGAGTAAACTTTTGGAACAGAGGATGAGGCAGGGAAGTGTTTTCAGCTGGGTCTGGTTACCCTCCAGGTACACACCTCCCAGCAGTGCCGAGCTGTTATCGCTGCCGTAAGTGCCTGAGAAATCGTGGAGATTTCCAGGGCGAGAAACCCTTGGGTGAGAAATCCACAAGGTCCAACTAAGTCCAACCTTATAATAAGACTGAGAGGGGGAGGAAAAATCTCCTAATATATGCTCCCTGTGGTTTAAATTTTCATACTGTTAATTTCTTTTTCCATAATCCAAGCGTTTGAACACCAGTTGATTTTGGATATTTTTATGAAATCTCTCTTTTAAAATAAGTGATTTGGTTTAGGATGGGGAACCAGACAGTACAGGAAACAGCTAGAGAGCAGCCGAAGGAGAAAAATCAGAGACAGTTATGGTGCTACCTCTGTGGTGGGACTCGGTGCAAAAGGATGCCCCTGTGGCGTGGTGTGGACAGAAGCCTCCCTTTGTTTCCTGCCCCTCAACAGGTCTCAAATGGAGCAAAGGGGATTAAATGCTGATTCCATGGTTAGTGGCACAGAGACATTAAGGGAGAAAAAGGGCTGTATGGTCTCCTATAGCTTATCCAGTCTGCGGTTTGAGAAAGAAAGACCAAGAAGGCCAATGGCATCCTGGCCTGGATCAGGAATGGTGTTGTCAGCAGGAGCAGGGAGGTGATCACGCCCCTGTAATCAGCTTTGGTGAGGCCACACCTCGAGTACTGCGTCCAGTTTTGGGCCCCTCACTACAGGAGGGACCCTGAGGCGCTGGGGAGGGTACAGAGGTGGCTGCCAAGCTGGGAAAGGATTTGGAGCATGTGTCGTATGAGGAACGGCTGAGGGATCTGGGGATGTTCAGCCTGGAGAAGAGGAGACTGAGGGGAGACCTTATCGCTCTCTACAACTACTTGAAAGGTGATTGTAGTGAGGTGGGAGTTGGTCTGTTCTCCCTAGTGGCAAGTAATAGGACAAGGAGAAATGGCCTTAAGTTATTCAGGTTGGGTATCAGGAAGAATTTCTTTACTGCAGGAAAAATTTCTTTACTGCGAGGGCTGTCAGCCATTGGAACAGGCTGCCCGGGGAGGTGGCTGAGTCGCCGTCCCTGGAGGTGTTTGAGAGAAGGGGAGATGTTGTGCTGAGGGACATGGTTTAGTGGTGTTGGTAGGGCTAGGAAGAGGTTGGACCCGATGATCTTGAAGGTCTCTTCCAGCTGAAAATGTTCTATGATTCTAAAACAGGCTTCAGGGGCAAAGAGGAAACTCTCCCCTGAAGGGAGTCCTGGAGATTTATTTCTTCTCCTCTGTGCATGCGACTCTGTCAGTTCTTCCAACAGCAGCTCTGTGGCTGCTGCATGATTTAATGGGATGTGCAAAGTCACAGGCCTCATAGACATCTTGCTGCCCCCAGTGCTCTGATCCCCCACCCAGCGACTCCTGTTGCCAGGAAAGTCCACCTGTGCTGAGGAGGGAGGAAAAGCATGAAACAGCTCCCCTGAGTGGCTGCTTAACCCACGAGCCTGTCTCCAGGGGGCTCATAACAGCCAATCCAAGCTGGCGAAAGGGAGAGCCGGGTTCCCAGATGCTTCCACTTAGCCTGAGGAGCCCTCTGTGCTGCCCAGGTGGGTGAAGCTCAGAGGTGTGAGGCGAGGCTGCTGCTCTCCAAATAAAGGTAACCACGTTTTGTTACTTTATGTTAAAACTCATTTTTAATAGACTTGGCTGAATTGAAGATAACCCATACAACAGATGGAATTGTTGTTTCTCTTCCCTAAGGTTTCTGGGGCAGGGAGGTCCTGCCTTGTAGTGTCAGAGCTGCAATAAACTCAGGGCAATTTGTGGCAGTTAACAGCAATAGAGCTCCCTTCCTCACACACCCAAATCAACACAGGTCTCTTCCAATGGGATTCACATCTTAAGCTTCTTTGGTAAGTGCCTGTCCCATCACAACAGGACTAAATATACAGATTATACCAGGGTGGTTTCCTGGGTTTGTGCAGAGACAGCGTTAGCGCTTTTGCAGATCTCAGGTTTGTACAGGTGTCCACCTTGAGTTAGCTAGGAAAATAGTGCCAGGAATTACGTGTATTTTTCTAGCCAGTAGTGAAAAATATTCCCTTATGGACCCTTGGATTTCTAGACCTCTGTGAAGGCAAGGCTGATCGGCCGCTTCTGGAACGGCTGCTAACCACAGGATTTTGCCCAGACTATTTGTAAGGGAGAGGCGTTGTACGCCAAATGGCGTATTAAATGCCTCTGTGCAAAAGAGTGTCTTTAGTAACTGTTGCTGCTAGCATGTGAGAATGAAATATTCTGTGGTTCCACATCAGATGCGAGTGTTGCTAGATACCCTCCATAAACTGATACCTGGTTGTAATAATCAGGACAGTGGTCTCCAGCGGAGCTGTTTTGCTCTGTGACTGAAATATGAACACATCTAAGTTCACGTGGGTGTGTGTCTATCCATTATACTTCTGCAAGTGTGTGAATTCACTCCATTTCTGTATTTCATTTTGTAGGAAGGGCCAATTTCCTGCCTTTAATGCCCATCAAGACTTCATCTGACTCCGCAGCATGAGACCTCTGGAATTACGCCTTGTAATTCAGGAACTTCAAGGTTTGTAAATCCTCAAATGTTTCATTGTTGCCTTTGTTGTTGGTATTTGCCTTCCTTTATATATCTCACTGCTTTCTTTTAGTTAAAACGTGTGCTCTGGTGGCCTGGGATAAAGTATGCAAAATCTATCTGTGCATGGGGTAAGCTACGAGAAGCTACTCCAGAGTTTCCCTTTCAGTAAGAGGGCTTTGTGACATGAACATAAATCTTTTGAAGTATGTGTTGAGCCAGCTGCTCCATCATTTAAAAATAGTCGGGTTGGTGCCAACAAGACAGATCACTCGACTTGGGGGCCATAAACAGAAATCAAAGGCAAGCATTAGCAATGCCCCAGTGTTTGTATGGTTCTAAGACGAACCCTCTGCCCCTTCTAGCAGGTATGTTATGGTGTTACAGAATAGCCTGCTGTCACTTCTATAATGTATATGTCACCCAGCCTGGGAAGATGCAGTATATTGGAGGCTGTATGAAGGTGGAAGACATTTTCTAACCTTTTATGTTAGACTGCAGTCAGTTTTCCCAACTGTACAATAAAGCAGAAGTTCTAAGGTTTTTGTTCTTATATCCCCAACAGCTTGGGTGACGTGCCTTTTGGATATTAAATACTTGAAAAGGGTCAAAGCCTATGAAGTGGTCAACACGAAAACAAATGAGGTCAAAAGTTTAAGCCATGATACATGGTAGGCAAAGAGAACTCATATTTTAACAAGTCTAGACAGCATATTAGCAGAGAAAGCTTACTGTGTTGTACTCTGTTTATGGGAGTTTTCCATGAACTGCAAAAATATTAGGAATGCAGCATAATCAAAGCTTTGTCTTTTCCTGTTGAGAATAAACTTGTGCAGTTTATGTTCAAAGAGCATGGCACCTATATACAGTTAATTCAAGTAAAAATGGCCACAGGGCCTTAGGGGAAAAGATGAAAAAACCCTCCCAACTTATCCAAGATGAAAAAATGATCCAAAAAATGAGTAATTTATGTATCTGTCTGGAGGCAGGTATAACCTAGCCATTGGTGCTTTATAGGAGATTTAGGAGGCGACTGCAGTATTTGGGCACCTGTGTTTTTTATGCTCGCATGTATATATTTTCTTGTTTGCAGAATGAAAAATACGCAGTCTTGATTCATTTACTTTGCTCGGCTTGTTAAAAGCTGTATTTTTTTTTTTTCCCTCTCTGAATAGAAAGCAAAGTATGTGGCATTTTCAGTCCATAAATCTTGCTTGCTGTGGGCTAAGTTCTGCTTATTTAGAGTATGTTTATGAGGCTAGCATGTACCCCAGGGCAGAATTTGGACCTCTGGGCTACTTGGGTAAAGCTGCCTAAGTGGAAGGGTGGTTAAAGTAGCAGGTTGGGTCAGCTCAGCTCTGATGTGACCTGTGAGCTCTTGAGGGAAGTTGATTACACTCTCTCAGGCTTCATGGCTGTGTTCCACTTTGGTCCTGGATTGCAACACTTAAACATTTTCTCTCCTTGAGTTTTGTGCTAAAAAGTCACACCCTTATCTGTCCCTTTGCATCACTACAGAAATGGAAATGACCATTATTCTAGTCTGACATAAACTTCTTGGGGTAGGGACTTCAGTTCTTGGGGTAGGGACTTTTTCTTTTGATAACTTTGCTTTGCTATTGAAAGGAATCTGAAATGTTCTGTTAACAGCAGTGCCATCGACACTTAACTGTACAGTTAAGAACTTTTAGGTCTAACCAAAGAATTCTTGCCAAAACTTACTTGAGAAATACTGCTCTTACACTCCAAGGTTACCTACAGATACTTAACTAAAATGAAGGCACTGAAATAGCTGCCTACGTGGGTGCATATCTAAAATATGACTGTCAACACAGTTTTATGGGAAACACCTCAGTTATTCCAGCTCTGCCTTTAACTTGGACAGACTAACCATCTAAACTGTGAGCAGGTTTATAGAGTTTGTGAAGAATGCCCTGTCTGGACTCTGACCTACAAACCACCACCATCAGTTACATTTTTCAAGAAATGCAGTGTTCTTTAGGAATCGTTCCTGAACTTTAGATATTGCAGTGAGATTTTCAAAAGCCCTCTTTGAAAGCTGTGCTAGGCCAACACAAAAACATTTTTAAAAGCCTGCAATAACTGCTTAGAGTCATGCTACCCAGTTACCTGCAAATGTTTACATATATTGAGCATTTTGCTTTATCTTGTATGTATGCAAACACTGTAAGGTTATCTGGTTCAGTTTGATTGTGGCTGGATCTGCATTTTTTAAAGATGAGGCCATGATAAGAAAGAACAGGGAGAAAAATCAAGTGGGATTGAGAAGGAGGAATACAGGAAGATGAGAGAAAAAAGCCTATGTGAGAGCTGTGTGAAAAAGCAAAATGAGGATAGGGAAAAACAATTAATATTCTCTATACAAAGTATGTAACAGTCCAGCCAGTTCCAGCCTTATGAGATACACCTGATCTTATACAGATGTTATGATACTACAAAAGGCTTTAAAATTTGAATGATCTGTTCTTATTGCTTGTACACAAGTGTGGCCTTAACTTACTGAGCAAGGACTGAGAGACAGCAGAGCGAGCAACTGTTCTCTGCCAGGAGGACAGCGGGGATTTGAATCCCAAATAGGATTATAGGTTGCAGTGGCCCTTGCAGCAAAGTCAAGGTGCTGCAAGGCTGTTCACTGGGATGGCAGGCTGAGTCCCTGCCGTCTCAGAAAGAAAAGTGAACTGTGATCCCCAAGAGTGTAAGGATGTCTCAACTTCTAGCAAGGTAAGCTGAGGAAGTTCACATGGAACAGAAATCTCACCGTGGAGACAAGATGAGGGAGGATTTTTAGCAATGTGCAGTGATGAGTCATTGCAACTTCTATTAATATAATTGGCACGTATGTAAATAAATTCACATGTGTTCC
Organism: Apaloderma vittatum; assembly: GCF_000703405.1. Lineage (NCBI taxonomy): Eukaryota > Metazoa > Chordata > Aves > Trogoniformes > Trogonidae > Apaloderma > Apaloderma vittatum. The sequence continues at coordinate 94,549 of NW_009692728.1, forward strand.
TCTGAAAAGTTAGCTCATGAGGTCAGTCAGCAATAATAAACCCAGAAGAAATGCCGTTTCATAAAAATGGCAAGCAACGGTGTTACTTTCCAGGCATTTCAGAAAGAAAAAGAACAACTTTGTCACTCACAGTGGAACAAATGACTGTGTATCTCAGAAATTGGCTTTTAGCTCTGCATGGGTATGTCTTATGCCCTTCAGAAACCACATTCATTTTTATGTGGTTTCATAGAGAAGTTTGCTGAAGAAATCTGAGCATTCTCTGATTGCTTAAGGAAAACATATGGTGTGTAGATATACGGCCAGATCTGGGAATGTAAATCAGCACAGCTCCCTGGAGATCAATGGAGCTTCATTATGCTGTACCCATGGAGGATCTGACCGTGTATAACAGGAGCTGGATGAAGCCCTTTCATGTTTCAGGTAGTGTTATACATTAGCACCGTAATGCAGGGCTGCCTTTCTCCCCTTCTCGTAAAAGTCTGAAACCTGTTGCCTATTATGCCCTTAGCCACCCATTCATCGTTCAGACACCCCTGAGTCCAACATTGTACAAGAAGAAACTTGTGTTCTCTGAACAAAAGCTGCTGCTGCTCTTAGCGTGGGACTTTCCAGACTTATGGGTTATCCTAATAAAACCCAGGAATGTTTTAAAGGCAGTAGCATTAGAGACCACCAACTATTTTATTGTTGAAGCCTAAAAGAAAAATCTATTATACCTGAGATTGAGCCTGTAGCTGTTTCTTTTAGCAGGCTGCTTAGAAAAGTGGAAGGGTTGAATTTTTACAAGGGCATTAATGCATTATTGTAGATGCACAAGTCTGGATATTTACACACAACTATATGTAATAAGCCTGTGAGAATATAAACTGGATTTTGCCCCTTCAGATCTCTTTTCTAACACAAAACACGAAGAAATGGTCTAAACAAAGAGGACTGAATCTTGCCTTTTTAGTATGTCTGCTGTTACTTTTCTAGATGTTTTTCTGTCCTGGTGTCATCAGTGTAACGTGAGCAAAACATATGTACATAAAATATGTCAAAACATGCATTCATCCCCACAATCTTCCCATGAAAATAGATCACAGTTAATAAACAAACAGGACATATATAAGTTGAAAACTGAAAACCTGAATTGCCTCAAAATAGTTCAGGGTGCAATTTCCATTGACATAAACGGGCTAACTGCCTGTATCTGATAGATCTGGGCTTCCTGTGCCCAAGGCTCTGTGAGAAGGTACCAGGTAATGAATGGAGCTCTCCTGAGAATCAAACCAATAATGTGCACATAAACCATCATTTATTTTAACACTTGTTCAGCCGAAGGTAATAAAGCAGATGATGTGAAAGCAAGCCATACACTGTAGTTCATGAAAGTGGGTAGTAGTGGCTGTTGTTCCAAGCACGTGGCTTTTAAATTTTGAAAAAAAAGCGATGAGAAGTTTGTCTACGGCACCTCAAATTAGGTTCAGTGATCCAAATGCCCCATCTGGGCTCCTTGGTGGTCGTACGGTTATTCAGAATCTCCTTCACTGGCCATACCTTTTGCCATTAATAGCTTTGTTGGTTGCTGTGTTAATATTTCTGTCACAAAGTACTCCCTTTGGAGGATGTGAATATGTAATGCAGATTTTTCGGAGATGAGGATTTAATTACACAACTGTTGCTTGCCTTCTCAAAAAAGCAACGTCCAACCATCTCTCTCAATACAGGTTGGTCTGTGTAATCGAGGAGATCTGCGTCCAGCCGTAAAACTTGCGGTAGACCTGACACTTGAGACATAGGGCCAGGTTGTCAAACTCTCAGACAAAGAACAGTTGTTCAAAATACATGGAGGGAACTTGCATCCCCACATGTGAATGTCTACCATGGAGTATATGGTAGCCTAACTTACACCTACAAATCCCAGTAGGTCCTTGTACTGCCTGGTGATAGTGAGGATTACAGGAACTGATCTGAAGGAAGGCCTATGGAGCTGGCTCCTTGCCTTATTAGTTTAGAGGCAAATTCCTGCCAATTTGGCTGTTTTAAAGTTACACTTCAAATGACAGAAAAAAACAGAAATTAAAAGTGTTGGGTGTACTTTGGCCTTATTTTAAGGTTGTCTGATTTAAACTAAAACGTGATACTCGACATGGGATTACCTCTTAAAATGTCTTTGTTTGATTCCCTCTCTACTTAAGGGGGGGAGGAAAAACAGACACAAAGAAACAATGATCCAAATCTAGAGATTTAAAAATCAGCTGGTGTGCTTAGTCCCATGTATTCCCCAATCTACCCACACATTTATTCTCTTGTTCACACACAGACAGAATTAATTCATCCCAAGATGCAATTGTGCATCTGTTTTATATATTTGACTAGTCACTTCAGAAATATTTTTAACTTGCGGGGAGCATTTACAAGTGTAAGAGCAGGAAAGGTGACAAATAAAAGTGAGAGTATACATTTGCCAGACAAAAATAATGAGACGTAATAACTATGGACAAAAACCTACTTCTCTGTGATCTGCACTGTATGTAATCCTCAGTAGGGATTCAGTGATTTCACCTGGAAAGTATTGAGAGGTTATAAGGAAATCCTGCCCGCGAATAGAAGGCATTGGTAGTAGTCAGGTCATCTACATCCACATCTACAGTAGCACAAATTTCTCCTGCTTAGTTTGAAGGTAATGTCAAACAGTCGGTTAAATCAGGCCAGCTGCTATTAGCTGCTCGTCCAAACCAGCACGTGACAATATGAAGCAATAAATAGGAATGCACAAGGCAGAATAAAGTCTAAATAAAGGACCCTGTTGCATTCCAGACAAACCCCTTGTTTCCTCAGGTGAACTTTTGCCTTCATTCCTACTCATGAATTCTTAATCTTTCTACTAAAAATCAAAGATGTTGTTCCATCTGACACCCCTTGGGTCTTAAGTTTCCTGACTTCATTTGTCCTCACACAAATACAAGCTGAAGATCAGTCTCTGTTCTGAGCTCCTGCTTCTTTCTAGGTTATTTAAACTGACTCGCATTTCTCTTCTAATCTGAGAATCCCTGCTGACAGGGCTGCAGATAAGGAAAGGCGGCTGACCACAAAATGCTGAAAAGTGAACTACCTTCTTCCTTCAAATCCTTTTCCTAGTCTCAAAGGAATGCATTCAGGAGGCCAAATGTCTCAGGAAGCAGCTGCCACGCTAAATACTGGAGACTGGACCTGAGATGGTGGGAAAGTTGAACCGGTTTGGAAAATGTTAGTGAAATCACCTCTGAAGCCAGCTTAGCAGAGAGCTGCTCCTCAGCTCACATTTCAGTGGCACAGAGGAGCTGAGAAACTCCCCCCCTCCCCCAGCACAGAGACAAGGAGCTTTTAGCACTTGATACCTCAACCCTTGTTTAGGGTAAATAAGCCAAATTGCAGTGCTTCATTGCTTTGGAACTGGGTTGACTGATTTTTTTTTTCTCCTCCTGAAGGATAACGGTCCATTTTGTGCAGCATACACAGGGGTGCAGTGTCAGGAAAAGCTGTGTACGGTCACAACGTTGAGAATTGCGGAGTTGGAGCGGGTTTTAAAGCACGCTGTAGTCTCTGAAATCGTGTTCTGGTGCTGCTTCAGGAGCAAGGCTGCAGCCCAGCGCGGAGAACACGTGTGTTTGTTACAAGGGAAGAAAAACTGATGCATTAGAAGCTTACTCCTGCTCATCTCTTACGTCTGAACACCTTGGTTAATGTAAATGTTGGGCTGTAAAAGACAAGAAGAAGCTGTGATACAGCATATTTATATCAAAGCTCATCAGCTGTAACTAGTTTATTCTCCACTTACCAGAGGTTTGGGGGAAATAAGATTTAGCCTTTGCTCTTTGTTTTTCTTGGGACAGATGACATAACTCAGGAGGATCTTCTTCACTTTTTTGTTTATTTGTTTGTTTAAAAAAACCACATAAATTCTTGTAGAAACAATGCATCTCCATGATCAGGAGAAACTCCAACAAAGCTTTTTTGAGGGCTGAAACCTTCCCAAATTCTAATTCTCCTAATGCCTGAAGTGCTCTAGGAGAGTGGAATAGACCTGCTGTTTGCAGAGTAAGGTTTGCTACTTTGCACAGTGTTGCAGGCAAGACCGACCTCTGCAGGACAAAGTGAAACAAGTCTAGGAAGAACTAGAGGAGCTGGAACTGTGGCCGGTAGTAGTAGCGATAAAAAGTAAGCATTCTCTCATTTTTTGGAGAAAGTCTTTCCTCGCTTCCTTGAGTCAAACTCACAGTGTGTACAGAAAGGGGCAGGTGGGATTTTTGTGTGAGCTCCAGCCCTCCTCAAAGAGGTGTCATTTGCTCCCACTGATGCACACAACGGTTGTGAAGGGTAATAAAACTCTTGCCACAAGTTTTACTCCAGGTGAAGAGTTCCTTGCAAAGTGGTTTTTGGGGCCTAAGGACAGGCTACGCTTTCCTACGCATGGGAAAGGTCACACGATGGTGAAACTCAGCCTATGAAAAGGGTATTCACATTTTTGCAAGCCCCCTAGGGCCAAACCTGAGATGGGGGACAGGGGGTGGTGTGTGTGTCAGACTGGGAAGTGTTGCTCCTCCTACGTGTGGAAACTTAGTTTAAGTCTTTTTTCTTCTCTCTTTTTATTATTTTTAAGGGTCTTTGATCAAAAAGTTGCCTTGACTATTTTAATGGCTGTTCTGGTTCTTTTCCTTCTAATTACTTGCCAGTTCCACAGTGAGTTGTTCTTGTACAGTCAGCACTGCAGATTCTTTGGAGACCCCAAAACAGTTGAATAAAAGCTAGTAAATCTAACAAGTTGCTCGGTGAGCAGTGGAACTTGTGAAACCAGGCTTCCTGTGCCCCTGCAGTGTGGATGCTTTAGTGCCTAATAACATCGGTGTCTCTGTAGTGGTTGCCCATGTGGATTCTCTGACAGCTGATAAGAGGTGAGCTCTGAGCATGGTTTTTCTCTTCCAAGGAATTTCTAACTTCAGTCTCTCCCCTTTTTCGATGTCTATACAGGAAGCAAGAACTTGATGTATTTGAGTCCTCAGCCCTGCTGTAAGGTTTGGTTGAGATTTCCAGACAGATTTAGGAGCTACACAGGGAGAAGGAACCCTGAATACGTGTGCACGCATACATGGAGTGCTTTGGTGACCCTTTAAGCTGGCGACTGGAAAGTGCAGCTTCCCTCTCCCTCCGTGCTCACTGCAGGCTGCCCATCGCTCCTCTCTGAGGGCTCCTGGCAAAGGTGTTTACACAGCTGGGTGGTGAACTGATCACGTTCTGAAATGTGTGAATTATTTGATTTGGATATTAGATTTGGGTTAATAAGACTGCACAGCTTATCTTTTTTTTCAGACAGCACCATTCCCTGCACAAACGCTTCCTGCAGAGGCAGAAGTGGGTGGCCAGGAAAAGTGGCGTGAGAGGGTGCCAGAATTTTTTCTTTACGCTGGCAGCACCTGCTTTAAATGCACACTGAACTACAACCACAGACACTGTGGGAGCACAACCCTTCTCTCTTAAGGAAATAAAGCTAAAATGATCTATTAAAACAGTAGTGGATTTGATACCTAACAAAAGAAGGATAAATATAAAACCAATGGTCAAAACGTGGAGACCTAAAGAGATATTTCTGTTTTGCAAGAATAACGAAGGGAGCAGCCAGTGCAAAGTTGTTTTGCAACTATATCAAGCTTTCAAATGTAGAGCCAGGCATGAGAATTTTAACAAAAAAAAAATCAATTTACCATTTAAAAAATAGCAATGGGGAGGTCTTGGCAAAGAGTACAACAGTCCTGAGGAGATAATCAAAACAAAAGGGTGCTTAAACCCCCATCACTTGGACTCTTGAAGCTGGTACTGGATACTGTTCCATGGAAAGATTGTCACAATGATTCCTTATGGCCTAGCTATCTGTTAATGCATCACTGTCTGGACTTTAGCTAGTGAAAAAAACCCATGTTATAATTGAAATGGAGCTTTTGAGACCTGGTTTCTAAGTGCTAGAAAGTTCATGGCTTTCAGATGTATTTTGTATGTGATTCTTTCTCTTTGGCATTAAGAAACACAGCCTTGTTTCCCGCTTGTCTTGCAATGGACTGGTAATCTTCAATTCTGTTCCACTTGATTGTTTTTCTTAAATTAGATTCTCATTTGGAGGTCATGTTTCTGGAGCTCTGCAGAATTTCAGGACTTATATCTTGAAGAGCCAGGAAGTTATTAAGTCCCTGCTATTATTTCTTGTTCACTATCCCTGTTATTGTCTGTTAGTCCATATTCCTACCGTTGCTGAAGTTGCACAGACTTAGAAGAGGAAGATAATCCCTGTCCCACAAAGAACTGGTTGCTTCTACTTTACATTTGTGGCCATTGGCATACTGCTTTCATTCCTCTAACTCTGCACTATGCTGTGGGATGTAGCTAAAGAAGTTATGCTCAAAATATTATTTTGGGAAGAAATGTTACTTCAGACCAAAAAAAATTACAAACTATGAGCTCATGAATTTTCCAATCCGTAGACAATATAACTGGGGCTGCTGTTGGACAAACTGTTCTGGAGTTAGAAATCAGGAAACCCAACAACGTCATGGTGGGTAATCATCTGACAAGTGACCACGGCTCTGCTTAGTGCCAACTGGCGCAGGTCTACCGTAACCAATGCAAAGGAAAACCACAGCAATGCGATGTCCACCAGTACCTACATTTTTTGTCATATTTCCACTTTAGCCTTTTACTGAAAATTTAATTATGGTCTTAATTGCTCTTCTGTAGTCTGTGTACTGCAGAAATTCACTGGGATTGATTAAAGTGCCTATATTTTTTGCCCAAGGCAAAATACTTAAGTAATTGATTTGAAGCAGGATTTTGTTTCGATTATAACACAGTCACTGGAATCTTGAGCTGCTTCAGTTCCCTGCTTGCTTCCAGGAGGCTTTCTTTTTTATGAAGCTCAACCTCTGCTCCTCAGCCACCTGGCTTCCAGCTCTTCTGCATTTTCATCCCAATCTCCTTCATATTCAAGCCCAGATTGCAGGAGTTTGTCCAACTCCAGATCAGTAGTAGCTGGATTTTTCTCTCCTGGTTGCCAAAACTGCCACAGCCCATCACAAAAAATGTCATCCAGCTGTGCACCACAACCTGTAGGGCCTGGAGGTCCTTGGCCTGCAGCCCCTGTTTTGGTGAGTATTGTGTACAGAAATGAGTATTGACCAACGTTAAATATCCCAGGCTCCCAACAGGAAAACAAAAATATGTCTGCAAAGTTAATTACAGGAATGGATGCTTTCTTTGCTGGAGACATGGCATTTTTGCTATTCCACCAGGAAGTTTGAACCAGCTCAAGTTAAACATGATGGGTTTCATTTGTCCAGATGGAAGTGCCTACAATGTGGTCCTCTGCCCTGTGCTAATATTCTGCATTTCTTTGTAGTCCGTGGAGAGAGAGGCACATGGAGTGTGCGATTTATCTTACCTAAGATGTCTGAATCAATTCAGATGACCTAGATCTGGAAGTGGTCTAGATCATCTTTGCCCTTTCTAGTGATTAAAGGGAACACAAAGTGATTACAAAACTGACCTTTAAGCGCAAAATCCAAAGTCCTTAGAGAATTAAGATGTCAGAATGTCTGCAACTTTGTTGAATTCATTAATTGCATCTTTTTCACCATGTTCAGGTTGAGCTCCTCCTCATCAGGAATATCTTAGTGTGATTATGACAATCAGGCATTGCAGATGTGACATTATTACCATAAACCAGCTCAGAAATGCCTCTAGGTCAGCTGAAATGTGCTTTCCAGCAGCATCAGGTAGGGACATGTCTCTTGCCCTTCGGTTTTGTTTTCAAAGAGGGAGAAGGGGAGCAAACCATGTCTTTTGCAATTCAAAACTTAACATTCTCCACTTGTGTCAGTGTTACCATATGAGTTTCTTACAGTTCAGTGGGATCTTATGGAATGGAGGATCTTGTTTCGCACACATCTGTCTTTTTCGAACCCACATCACCACAACAGCAAACACTGAGTTTTAGTGACCACCTGCGCCAATTCTTGTGTCTCATTGGGAAGGGATAGGATTTTCCTCACTAGGTGAATGTCTAGGTTATGTCTCGTATTCTGTCTTCTCAGAGCCAAAGTCTGCAGAACATGCATTGTGAGGCAGCGGTCTTACAGCCTCAGGAGAATGAGGCAATGTTATTAAATCTGTGCTTTTTCTCCTTCGTAACAGTGTTTTTTAGTCTGTGGTCTGTGTGCCTCTGAGGGTCTACAGAATACTTCAAGAGGTCCACGAAAACCAGCTAACAGAAGCAAGCCTACTGTCAGATGATTTACATTCTCTAGGGTACATGCCTTTTTTTGAGAAAAAAAATTAGAGGGCTTCTAAGTTGAAAACTGTTGAAAACTGTGACTCCATAATGTTAGAAGTAATTTTTCTAAACACTTAGATGTGTGAAGAGTAAGAGGGTGAATTATTCTAGCTTGGTGGTTAGCACAGTCACTCAGGCAACAGCAGTTGCTTCAATAAGTATTTAATTATTTTGTACAATCAGAAGAGACTGAAAAATTCCTACCTCTGAGTATCCTATAGTGCAGAAATTAGGAAAATCTCTAGGAAGGTGAGAGGCTTGAATTGGGCAGGGAAAAAAATGTGAAGCTTAGCACATCTGTGGGGCAAGTTCCCACGCTCTCTCTACTGGATATACAAAAGCAACACCTTTCCACACATCTCTCGTCTTGATGTTTTGTGCTGCGTGGGATCTGATAAACATTTCCTTGTGGCTGAGCAGTTGGAACTGCTGTACACGTGCTCAGCATTGGAGTGGTTGTACACATACATGGCCAGCAACAAGATACTGAGGGGGTGGTAATGGAGATGTGTAGGCTCAAGTAGCGCTGCGTCCCGAGCGCTGAAGATCTGTGTTTGTGAGTTGGGCACCAAAAGATGCTTTATGGTTAAACCTTTCATGATTCACCCAAGCCCACGCAGAAGGTCCTTGGCAGATAAAGGACGTGAGCACGCGGTTACCAAGTATGAGGCCAGTCCCTTTACCACAGGGCTGTGATGCCTCTGTTAACGCAAGAGAGGCAGTGACTGTGTTAATGGTGAGCAAGCGAAGGTTTTTGCCCCACAGAGAGTTTTAAAAGGGAACCAGTATTTTGGTAGTTACTGGGAAAGCTGTGCCTAGGGGGAAGCGGGGAAGGATAAACGCCTGTGTTGGATGTGCGAAGTACAGGGGTGGTGCAGAAAGAAACGTAAGGTTAGATTTACAAATCCATGGGGGGTTTACAAACAAAGAGGCTTAGCACTGCTCCATGATGTGCTTCCTGTTGCATTTCCACACAGAGGTTGTAGCATCCGAATGAGAGGTAAAGATGGACTCATGATTCTTGCGGAAACAGTGTTTCATTTAAAAAAATGGATGAACTTCAAGGATGAGGAGCTTCTTATTCCTCGAAAGAGCTGTAATTGAAAACAAGACAACCTATTACTTCCCAAGGGCTTTGTTGTGCTCTTCAGATATCCTGAGGAACCACAATTGGATTTTTACCATAAACAAGAGTTGAGAAACATGTTTCTTATTTAGGTTGGTTCATGTATTCATGTCCTTTTTTTGCTTCCCTGTTAGTCAACAGTTTCTGTTGACACAAGTGGGAGCAGGAAGTAAATATTTCATGTGGAGAAAGGCAAACCTCCTGAAGGTCACAGAACTCAAAACTATTAACCTATTTTGGGGATTTAGAAAACAAAATGTTTACCTTCACAAACTTGTTTTGCCTGTAATTTAAACTCATTTTCTCTCCCATGCCATTTAAGGAGATTACGTTTCAAACACCAACAGATTTTCTAGGGAGCCGATTTATGAAGGCTGACAAAAGCAAAGCAACTGCAGTCCAGTGTAAAGGATTTCTGTTTGTCCTTTCCTTAGACTTCCTCATATTTCCTCTGTTGGAAAGTATTTTAGATTTTATGTTGCATTAAATATTAAATGATGTGCTACATAAACACAATAATAAATATTAAATAATTATAGATTTGTATTTATTATATTTATTGTTTGCATTTATTTGAATGTTTTGTTGGTATCTGTTATAACTATTGCAGCCTCTGTTTGTTTCTTTTCATTTGCTGTGTCTCTGCCAACTTCTGTCACTAGTGTTTGTGTGTTTTGCATTTTCTAGAGGGAGGTTATGCTCTGTTTAGAAAACATGAATCCAATAATGTGGAAAATAACTTCCAAACCTAATTTATTTGCATGGTCAACGAATTTGGAAAATTTCAGATTTTAAGGTATGGGCAGCTTAGAAAGCAAATGTTTAAATATCATAGAATGTTCAGGGTTGGAAGGGACCTCTAGAGATCATCAAGTCCAACTCCCCTGCCAGAGCAGGATCCCCTAGAGTGGGTCACACAGGAACACGTCCAGGTGGGTTTTGAAAGTCTCCGGAGAAGGAGACTCCACACCCTCTCTGGGCAGCCTGTGCCAGGTCTCTGGCACTCTCACAGTAAAGAACATTTTCCTCATGCTGAGGTGGAACTTCCCATGTCCTAACTCAAACCCATTATTTGTTCTATTACAGGGCACCACTGAACAGAGATTGCCCCCTTCCTCTTGACACCCACCCCTCAGATATTTCTATACGTTAATAAGGTCCCCTCTCAGCCATCTCCTTTCAAGGTTAAACAGCCCCAGTTCTCTCAGTCTCTCTTCACAGGAGAGATGAACAAGTCCCATTGATGACAAGTCCCAAGATGACACGTCTCCGTTGGACTCTCTCTAGTAGGTCTCTGTCTCTCCTGAACTGGGGAGCCCAAAACTGGAAAGAGTATTCCAGGTGTGGTCTCACACCTGTTAAAGCTTCGATGACTGTGAGTTATTTTTCAGACTCCCCTTTCCTGTCAATCTCATTTTAATGCTTAAAACTGAGTCAGTTTTGCAGGCAGGGTACTGTGAATGTGAGATTCTTGTTTGTGTTGAAGTAACAACCAAAGAACTGGTAACGAAATGCAGATTTTCTATTTTGAGTCATGAGATACCGAAGACAAGAGCAGAAGTTAAGCTTTCAGTTCTCATTCCCCATGTTCTGACAGTCGTGTATTTGATTTCTCAACATGCTGGTTATCTGTTAACCCAGAAAGCCTACAGCGAGAGTTTAGAAGCACAGTGAGATGATTAGGTTGTACTGTGGTCCCTGAAAGTAAATAGCGTGAAAACAGTTTGGCTGCAGTATTTTAAACAGAGACTTGAATTGAAATACTTTTGTTTGTTAAAGGACAGGAATATTTCTTAGTCTTCTTTTTTTTTTTTATCCTACCTGCAGTATTTTTGTGTGTGCTGAGGAGTTACATTTTATTCTTTTATCGATTCAGACAGTTTTTGAACATATCAGTAGCAAAAAAAAGAAGGATAGGTGGTTTCTGAATGCAATGCTGAAGAGCCAGACCGGAGTCCTGCGGCAGTCTATGGGTATATTGTCATCCTGTCTACATGAAAAGTAGGTCTGGAGTCACAGTGGGTCTGAGTCAAAACCTCGTGAAATCATTCTGAGCTTTCCCTTTGACTCCTGTTGTCTTTGGCTCACGTTCAGTGAATGGAGAGACAGTTGACTTGTATTTCTGACTCCAACTTATTTTTATTTATTATGAGTGGACACCAGCTGCTTCTTTGTTGACTAAAATATACAGTCTGACCTTGAACTTTGACATTTTCCTTCCAAGAGAATGATTTAGACTTTGTCCATGGTTTGCCGGACCAGCGGGCGACATTGTACTTTTGGACTTCTGACAGACCATGAGTGGCCAATTCACCACCTACCTGCGGAGAGATACATAAAGTAAAACATGAGAAACATATACAAGGTCTTATAAGATGGAAGTATTGACTGATGGGGCCTCAGTCTGTGTGATCACCTTTGCTGATATGTTCAGTGAACAATCTTTTCAGGGAGAACCCTGTTATGGTCACTCAACCCTACTGCACTGAAGTTGATAGTCCTCGGTATCCAACAGGGGGATAAACCAGATTCCTTAGCTTTGTTTGTTTTGGCCTACCGTGTCTCTTTATGAGGAAAATGCTCAAAGTAAAGTGCTTCCTCCATGTATTTTGACAGGAAACAGTACTAATATGCTTTCCTTTTGTCGTATGCCTTGCTCTTTTCTCCCGGTGTTGTTTAAATATTTTCAGTCCAATGACATATTTATTAACCCACCACTCTCTGCATGGGGTAGGACTTTTGATTGGCCCATCTGTAAAGACTCTCGGTTAAGGTGGTTTTTTCAGCAAGAGTTAATAATATTACTACTATTCACGTAAAACCCTGAGACAATCTCTTTAAAAATGGAGCACATTTATCTAAAACAGCTGGTTAAGAGAGCATGAGGGCCCAGCTAGAGTCGACAAGGTCGGGGGTCAGGGTTAACACCAATCTCTGTGGAACTTTGAAGCTGACATTTTACAGATTATATGTGTCTCAGTGCACAGTGGGCATGGCATATAAATTGGTCTTAGAGGCCCCTATTTGTTCTCTGCATTTTTATGAGCCCACAGAGTTGTTCTTTGAAGCAGCACACACAGAAAATAAAAACTCATTTTAATGTTGTGGAACTATTTGCAGTAAATCATGTTAACATCCTGGGTTTTCTTTAGAGAGACGCAGCGTGGGTTTCCATGTTCTTGGGTGCTGTGATTGCCGCTGATTTAGTCCTGTATTTTTCCTTTTAATCTTGCATCATACCTCTTGTCTTCTCTTCTCCACTTTGATATTTGCACAGTTATCATGTAGGCTTGGCCAATTTTAAGCTCTCAAGGACACCTTCATTTTGCTTCATGGAGTGACTTAGCTATTGTAAGTGCTTACACTCTCCTCTATCGAAAATCCCCTGGCACTATAAACCCCTTGCTATTGTATGGCACTGTAGCCTTAGAAGAAAGCATCTGATTTCAAAGAGACTAAGTTCAATTCTGGAACTAATTATATCATTTACTTTATGGATTTTTTTTTAAATTGCTAGGTGTTTTAACTGGAAAATGCTGAATTCTGGAGAGCCACAAGGAACAGACACTGTTAACAGAATCTGCTGGAGGTATTTTAGCCACCTAATTAATTTTCAATAAATGCTTCCAATAGGTAATTTGCTTCTGGCCAGATGTAAATCAGCTGGAGACAAATAGGGTTAAAATTAGAAATGTGTGATGGGGACAATGTTTATGGACAAAATAACCTGGCGCTCCTACAAATAACTTGCTGACAGTAATAGAAAATTAGACCACACAGGTGTTAACAAAATCTGCGCATTGTGTGTCACATGGCCCCAGCAGAGTTCCTCCAGCTGGACACACAAGTGGCTCCTGTGTGGGGGTCTCACCACACAAAACCTGCTTATGCTTCTTCTTCCTTTGATATGGATCAGGCATAACATGACCTCCGTCCTCTACCTGGCATGCTTCCTAAGGTGCCTTTTCTCTGTTCTCTTCTGCAAAAATGGACTTAGTGTCCACTTGAAACCTCCACAAAGCCTCAAAGACACCCCAGCAAATATCCTCTGCAGAGCTCCAAGCTTTCCCATTCTGTAGTCTGAGAGGTCATATTTTCAAAGGCACGTAATAGCTGAAACACAGATGAATAAAGTTTTCTAATTCTGGTAATTAATAATGGTACTAATCTACATGAGCTTTTGAGAGAAATATAAAGATTATTTTAAAAAAAAACCCAAACGCTTGCATATTTGCTTTTTAAAGTTTTCTCACCCCTCTTACAAGCTCTTTGCTCAAAGCCGTCTAATTCTACAATAAATCTCCTTGTCTTCTCCAGAAAATGAAATCAGTATCTGTCCCTCTGTAAAAGGGCAGGTAAGAGATTCTTTTTATAACTTCCAGTCTTCCATGCTGGGAAGCCCTTGGACATGTCTGTCAAATGGCCAAGGTCCCCTCCAAAGGAACGTGCTGTGTAAGTCTCTTTCTGCCCTTAAATTCAAACTAGATAAAGTTAGTCTGACCTGGGCAGAAGCAATCTCTTTATCCACAGAAACTTTCATGTGAAAAGAGAATTTTTAAGGTTTGATGCCTCTTTATCATGGGTCTTAAATCACTTACCTTTATAATTTAGAATAATTTAGAATAAATCAGACAACTTCAGAGAAAAGGACAGGATTGGTGTTATTTGCTATTGAGTGTGCCCATGAGCTGTGGATACCAGAAGAGCCTTCAGAACAGATACCAACTGCTGTATAAACAGGGAAATCTCTCAAAGCTGCCATTTTTGAGTGGACCAGCAGCAGTACTAACAAAATATGATGGAGTTGCAGTGACATTTCTGGCCCGAAAAGCAGGCCACAGATAGCCATGTGGTACAGGGCATGGCAAACATAGACAGCTATTAAATAAACATAAGGACAAGTGACCTTTGGAGGCATGTGATTACACTTCTAGAAGGAAGCTTGCTTAAATCTTTAGCATCACTTGAGAGTCAATGACCCAGGCTTGCAACTTGTATAAGCTTCTCTAAACATATAGATGGCAAAGCAAACTATGACAATTCTGGCATTTTCCTAGTGTCTGTTACTGAAAAGATCTATACATAGGATCTTTGTCAACTTCATGAAAAGGGCTTTGGAGCAAATTTTTTGGTTGATCTAGCAATAGCTCTTAACACTGTAAAATCATGATGGGGAGATGTGTCTGGAAAATTTTGTTCATCTTTTTGAAGTCTCACAGTTTATTTCTGTCACTTTATTTTTCCGTGATGGCCAGTGCATGGAAAATGGCAACGTATCAGACTCCATTCCTGTCTCAAGCAGCCCCAAACAAGGTTGTGTGCTGGCTCCCATGCTGCTTTCCTTCTTTTTCTTGGCTGTGCTGGTGGAGGCATTTTGCTGACATCGAGAGAGGAATATTTATTTAGTTCTATACCAATGGAAAGTTTCTCCATCTGCAGTGCTGCTCATCAGAGGTCTTCTTTTTTTCAAATTACTTAATGCTGGTAACCTCTTAAGCTGAAGATGTTTACTTCAGCAGTGACCATTTTGCTGAGCAGCCAGTTGAAGGGGTTTTGTGACTGAACAAGAGGATGTGCACGTCCTTCCTGTTCCTGCTTCTCTCTAGTATGGGAGAGCTTTGCTGATTCCTAAGAATGCTGCCACAAAAGTTGCTGATGAGACTAGCCACTACAAGGCTTTGCATTTTGGTGGTGGTCATGGAATTATAGAATGGTTAAGGTTGGAAGGGACCTTAAAGGATCCTCTAGTTCCAGCCAAACTGCTATGGGCAAGGACACCTCTCTCCCACCAGACCAGGTTGCTCAAAGCCCCGTCCAACCTGCCCTTGCACAGTTCCAGGGAGGGGGCATCCACAACCTCCTTGGGCAACCTATTCCAGTGAAGAATGGTGAAGAATGTCTTCCTTATATCTAATCTAAATCTACCCTCTTGCAGTTTCAGGCCATTGCCCCTTGTCCCCTCACTATAGGCTCTTGGAAAAAGCCCTTCTCCAGCTGTCCTGTAGGGCCCTTTCATGTATTGGAAGGTCACTATTAGGTAACCCCAGAGCCTTCTCTTCTCTAAGCTGAATAAACCCTGCTTTCTCAATTTTTCTTCGTAGCAGAGGTGCTCAGCCCTCTAATCATTTTCGTGGCCCTCCTCTGGACCCACTCCAGCAGATCCATGTCCTTCTTCTGCTATGGGCTCCAGAACTGGATGCAGTACTCCAGGTGGGGCCTCACCAGAGCAGAGTACCCACCTCTGTGGAATAACATTGTGAAACTAGGTAGTAATAATCATGCCTGTCAAAATGTCCAGCTTGTACTATTCCATCCTGGTTATAGCACATGGGTAACATGCTGTCGCTCCACCAAAATCCCTAACTTCTACAGCCTAGGTGCTTTGGTTTGGCCTGTTTGTGAGATTAGATATCTAATATACAAATACTTGTATATTGGCATTTTTTTTGTCATTGAGAGCTGAAAATGTCTGCACACCTTACTAAATGCCTGGAAAATTCTGAAAGAAAACATCTGGTGATCAACAAAAGCAAACAGCTGCTCCCATTTTCCTGAGATAATGCAAATCCAATTGGAAAGTGGATTGACCTTCTACCTCAGGAGGCAGTGGCCCACAACAGAGCAGGGAGGGGGCAACAGTGCTGTAAGCATCTTTGTAAGAAATTGTCAATTGTCCAAAGAAAAAGCACTGTTTCTTGATGTCTTTAATACTTCCACTTATTCCACATCAAGCTATTTGTAACACTTTTGCGTAGCTTTGGTGTCCAACATACCTGGCCAAGTGGTGTGTTCTCTGGATTCAGGTGTGCTGAAACCAGTGTGAGATTTAATAAGTTTTGACAAGATAACATGAGATGCAGGTAAAAACTGAATTCCACAAGATGTGCCGCTTGACACAGAATTGCATTATAAACAGGTATTTTAGATGGATTTCCTAGAGCAATGTTCTGAAGTTGTTTAAAACTGGATAAAGGAAATAACTGGCTAAAAAAGATTTTGTAGAGAGGAGGGCAGATCCTCAGCTGGCATGAATTTCTGTAGCTCTGCTAAAGACAGTGGAGCTTGGCCTTCTTCTACTAGCTGGTGTTTCAGCCCATAAAGATACGCTTTTAATTTCCTCATTTATTATGATCTGTATTTTTGAAATTCGTAGTCAGATGAATAATTCCATATTTAATATTGTGATTAATCATGCATTTAAGGTTTGTGGGAAGAGGAACAGGTAAATCTAAAGAACAACATGAGACCAATACTTCTCAGGCAAGAGAATCTGATTCCATATGGCATTTTAAGCATATTTTTCATGAAGAGGAATGGTTAATTAACCCTGAATCACGTTCAATAACCAAGACTCAATCAATCAATGAAGGGTTCCAAGAATTCTGATTTTATGACCCATCCACCTACAATAGCAAATTACATTCTCTAACCATGTTTAAGAAGTTTTTCTGTGTTCTTTTCATTACTAGAAGAATATAGCATGGTAACATCATAACATCATAACATCAGAGAGGTGGATCAGTTTTGGGTCATGCTCTTGACTTTTGCAGGACAGTTTTTCTGTTCCTAGAATTCTAATAAGATAGATGATAGCAAGTTTTCCTTAAGCTTGGTACTAGCCAATAGTACAAGCAGTTAATAAGGGACCTAGAAATTGCTGGAAATACTTTATTTTTGAGTTTATGGACATTTGATACAGTGCCCAATCCATATATTGCCTTTAAATCTAAAAGGCATAACAAAACTCTCTGCATTTTCTGTGTTAATCTAGGTGTATTTAATTAGCAGTAAAGCAGAAGGCTGGGAGCCAGGAGGTCTGGGTTGTAACTGCTGTGGGGATCCTTTGCAAGCCTTGCCTTGCCTGTCACCTGGGAATAAAAGTCTCTCCAGGGAAGGTTTGCTCAATGGAACTTAATGTACTGATGTTTTTAAAGCACTTTGAAGGACTGAAATGAGAGGCACAAGAGAAATGAGAACTGTGTGGGACACAATATCTAGTACCTTGGTAAACTGTTAATGATGGGCGTGTTTCAGAAGGTTTACAGAATAGTTCAGATAGCCATGTATTTGGGTACGTACCAAACATAAAGCCTGTTCCTG
>NW_009692728.1:112146-133503 GCF_000703405.1 Apaloderma vittatum
AGTCCTATGTTATACCCAATGAAAGTAAGACTAGTCCTTATTCCGAGTCTCTGTCAAAAAATGGTGCAAGGACACATTCTCATAAAATTTTCTCACCAGGACTGTTTTTATCACACTGAGCTACAAAGTGCAAAGGAAGAGGGAAGCAAGAAATGTATTTTTTTAAATTAAATGGAATTTCATTTTTAATCTCAGGACAGGCTTTTCTTGAGTGCTGTGCACAGATTTGTTTTACTTTGCTATTGCCAAATTTCTTGAGCTACTGCCAGTCACAACTCATCTGAGCTCTCATGTTGTGATTAAACACATAGAGTGAATGAATGAAGATGAGAATGCCAGGGTATATAAATCACAGCAAACTGCCAGTTGTTCTCCATTTGCTTCCTCCTCCTTGTCCCCCCACACCCATGATCAGTGCTGTTTCCTGTTTGCTTCACTCAGATGGAGACTTGGCCTGATCCTGCCTTTCTTAGCACTTAGTTTATAAAAGCCTCTCTCCTGTTTTTTCATGTAGCCCTTGTCTCTGGGGAAAGCCTGAGGGAGGCTGACTGTAACACTCAAGTAAGTGAAGTCCAACGGCATCCGTTAAAATTGCAGGAGTATGTCCACATCGGTGTGAAAAAACACCTGAAACCCCCCCAAACTCAACATTTTAACCTGTCAGTCACATGAGAAATGCCATCACTTTACATATCTCTTCTCATGCTTCTACACCAGCAATGATTCCTACCCCAGACCAAAGAGCATTTAACCTCATAGCTAGTGGAGAAGAGTGACCTGGAAGCTGGTGCTACGTTTCATCGGAGATAGAGAAATGTGCTCTGGGCTACTGGCAGCTGTTTCTTTCTTTGGAAGAAAGTCACAAAAATGATAGGACGTAGGAAACAAGGAAAAAAAATGTAAATCACTCCAGGAAAACTAGATCTATTTTGTTTTGTTCCAAAGCGTTTCATTATAATCATAAACTATCAGGTGTTAAAGGGATTAACAGGCTCTCAACTCATTGTCAACTAATTATCTTTAAGGTGTTGTCATCACATACTAATCGCTGGGTTAATGCCAGTTCCACCACTGGGAGGTGCCCAACCCCAGGGTGACCTTCTCTCACCTAACAGATGCTTACTTCATTAACTTCAACCATCACTCGCACAAAAAAAACCACCTTTTAAGAACTTTCATCTTTTTAAAAGGGCAGGGCAAAACCCTAATAAACTGGTAGCCTGGTTAGCAGTAGGGGATAGCTTTAGCTTAAGGCACCATGGGTGGCTAAGATGTATGAGAAACAGATGTAAAGCCTTTGGTGATAGGTCTGCACTTTCTATTTATTGACAAATGAAATAGGCAATAGAAGGCAATTAAAAGCCAATGATTGCACACAAACAGTGCAAGCCCTAACAGCAGAGAGGAAAGAAAAGCAGCAACACTGCACAGCTCAGCTTGTTCAGGGCCAAGTGACACTGATTTGGGAAGCAAAAATGTGATTTCTTTGTAAAGAAAATGTTTTGAGTTTAAAGCTGAAGAGGCTTGATAGGTGTTCTTGCTTTTGTATTCTGTTTTTCCCCAAGTGCTGCATTGTTACAAGGGACTTCCATCTGTTTGACTCTGGTTTTCTTTCTGGGGTTCAAAGAGGAGGCTTAGTATGGGTTTTGATTGATGGAATGAATAAGAAAGATAATGAAATGTGAATAGGTAGTGAAAGGGACAGTCCTGTCTTGCTGTGGCTGAATGTGTCAGTGATTTTACATTAAACTGCAAGTTTGGTAACTTCTTTACATTTTAAGGTTTTCTTAACAAGCAGTTGAGACCTGGATGGGGAAAGATAAATTCAAATGTCTCTCTAAAGAGAGAGATTTATTCATTTTTTTGCCAATCTTCTATCCTCAGGAAATAATCCTGGGGGATAATTTATCTCCCGAAGAACTTAAGGAGTGTGTGTTCTGCTTGTAGGCTGACCTCCCAATCCTAGAATACACAGATAGGTAATGTGGGGAAGAGGAGATCCTCTTTGTAGGCATTTGAACAACCATTTTATACTCAAATGTGGGGTAACACCTACTTTTCACTTAATATGATGAAGGTGCAAATCCATAGGCCTAATTTAAATGCACCTTTATTCTGCAATCTATAATTTTGCAGCAGAGGCAAGGGGAAAACCAGTTTACCCTCCCAGGATGATATTACGGCCGAGCACAATCTCATTAAAAATCAATTCCTCATGTCCATAAAACAAGTTTATTTTATCTTGTGGGAGCCTGCTGTTAGCACTCACACAGTCCCGTTGTGTGGAATTCTTGTCTTTAGTTGTATGCCAAACTGCGCAGTATACCATTAACGAGTTTCAATTTTATGCTAAGCTTTTCAATATTTTTGGTATCATTTACTGCAGGTTATTTTGCCAGCATGTGGTGTCTTATAACATATGTTATTAATAGTGATGACATGTTTAGGTTCCGAAGGTTTAAACAAGCCCTCCAATATTTACATTTATAAAAGCGGGAAATGATGAGAGCGGGACGGTGATTGGCCACCGAAGGCTCCAGCTGTGCAGGTATTCGTCCTAACCCTTGCAGGTCAAGGCTCGCTAGCCAACTGTTACAAAAAAATAACACAAAACACATTTTATGAGTACCGCAAGACAAGTCAATACATGTTAAATATCTATTAATCTGCCCTTTTTGCAGAGGGTGGTAGGAATCACATGTATTTGGCCTTGTGCCAGGGGCCGCAGGGGCGATTGCACCCTTGCCTGGGGGTGCAGGCAGTCGTGCCCTGATGAGTTACCCTGGCTTAACACCACAACTAAGCATCACTTCTTCACTGGGGCCATGCAATAAAGGCAAGGTAAAATACGTTCACTCACATCTCAATAAGAGAGGTTTAACTTAATGCATTTTATGTCTTAGCTGCAACGGATTAAGAACAGGCACATGCTTGGTAACTACAGTTTTGTTGACCTGTAGTAATTTTAACTGCTGGGACTTCACTGCATTTCTGGGCCTTTCATCTGCAGGGCTTTTTCATCTCTATCTGTGTTCTGTTTGAAAAATGGTGTTTTGGATTTTTAGGCACTATTGTAATTAATAAATAATGATCTCAGAATTTAGAAATGTCACTTTTGAGAACTGGGAAGGAAATATGGTATGTCGAAAGTATTGCTAACTTTATGTGTTTGTTTGTGTTTGGAGGAAGGAGAGGTGATGGAGTCCTCAGTACCAGACATAATTAGGATGATTAGCCAAGGTTGACTACACTGTAAATTATAGGGAGCAACGAATGGAGCTTGAGCATTCTTTTGTGGTACTAGGAAATGATTCACGTCTATAAAGGATAAATACAGAGTGTTAAATGAACTGTCATCTATTGTATTTAGCAATAGTGGCAGAAAGAGTCTAATTTTTATTTCTGGTGCACCCAAAATTCCAGGGCCAGGATTTTCAAAAGGACACTTCCAGTTTTCTTTAGGTAACCAAGACCTATTGACCTTGCTTGCTTGACTAAGCTTCCCTTAGGAATTCTAGTGACTCCAGTGTAGGTTTTTGATTCACCAAAAAGTGCAAATGTGGAAAACTGCAGCTTAAGGTGATGTCTCCTGTGAACAACACAGAGTTTTTGTTTTTATAACAGGTAGGTGTAGGCAGCAAGGAAATAACGGTCACAAATATGCCTGAGGACCCAGATGCCAAACTTCCCTTAAGTTTAACACAACTAGGCATGGGCATGAGACCTCTTGGGAGAGGAATGCCATTTTTCCTTCTTTACTTGTACATTGCTTGGCACAACAGCATCCTCACGGACATCATCTCTGTATTTAAAGCGTTGAATAAATACAATGTGTTGAGCAAGTAATAAGCTGATGTTTCCCTCTGATCAGACAAGTAGGTCAGGTTTTAAAACACCTTGCTTTGTAAACATCCTCTTTACCAGAATGGAACAAAATGTCTTGTATTCAGAAATCAAGCACAAGATCTTTGTACATTCAAATCATTGTCTTATTTGCTGTATAAGCCCTAGCAATATAGAAATGTCACTACATATGTCCTCTTCAGTTGAGGGTAATGGCATGTATGTATAGAGTGGCCTTGAAAGCCAGTGATCTTTATACTACATTGTTGCCTGAGGTTTCTCTACCTAGGAAATATCTATGAACCTTTTTATATCCTGCTGTTGTCTGGTGGCTGAGAGTGCCAACTAAAGGACTGAGCAATTATTATTCTCTATATAACAGTGATGCTATGTGCTGTAATCTCAAATGCTTGAATTAAAATACAGATAATAAAAAGTACAACATGACCTCATGTTAGTATCTCTGAAATGGGTGGTCACAGAGCACAACCAGGAGCTTTGTGCTACGTCGTTTGTTTGGATCACCACGGAGCCCAAGGTCTCTGTTGCTTAAACTTCTCTGGGCATAGCAGATGTTATAGTTAGCCAATTTATTTTATTTTACACTTATTTTAATTGAAATTTCACAGTAAATAAACTCAGTGATAAAATACAGCTGAAATTATCCTTATAGTTATGCATCACATTTTCCCACACCTGTATTTCTGGCTTCTATTCACCCAAGAAAACTTTTGAAATTTTTAGGGAACTTCAACAGAACAGACCAACAGGAAGAAGATTCAGAGTAAGCATTCACAAGGGATTCCTACAGGTTTTATGGAAACAGGTGTGTGTGTAAAAAGGAAAGATGCAAATGAATACTCGCCACTGAGAGAAAGGCAGCAGCATGGCGTGGCATTTACTGATATGGGCAGAGCCACCAGATTTCTACCGGGTCCCTGTGTTATTCTGGGCACCAAAAGGTTTCTCAGCAACACTGAACTTTGTAATTCTTCACTGCTTTGTGCACCTAATACTTAGCCTTTGCCATGTTAATAGAAATGGGAAATAGGTGAGAAAAGGTCCTGCTGACCAAGAAGAGGAGAAGGCTCTGCTGGAGTTCATGCTCACAAGGTGATCCAAGTATGAGACACAGCCACAGGAAACCAGGTTTCACAAGTTACGCTGTTGATGGAACTCTTTGGTTTTAGACCCCTCCACACCCAGAAATTACAATTCAATTTGAATTCAGTATCATAAGAAAGCATCTGTGAATTGGAATTCTTGCAGTACAGTTAGGACATGTAAGAGTGAGGTGGGGGTTGGCCTCTTCTCACTAGTGAATAGCAAATAGGACAAGAGGGAATGGGTTCAGGTTGTGCCAGGGGAAGTTTAGATTGGATGTTAGGAAAAACTTCTTCACCGAAAGGGTGGTGAAGCATTGGAATGGGTTGTCGAGGGAGGTGGTGGAGTCACCATCCCTGGACGTGTTTAATAAACAGCTGGATGTGGCACTTCAGGAGATGGTTTAGTGTTAGGGTGGTGTAGAGCTGTAGGTTGGACTTGATGATCTTAAGGTCCTTTCCAACTTTTATGATTCTCTGATTCTATGTTTTTGTTTAAAAGGCTTGTTTTAATGAGTTCTACAAAGCTCCCTCAAAGGTTACGCACAGAAGAAATAATTTGTTCTTAAATTTCTCAAAGTGGAAGAAATCACCCAAATTTTATTTTCTTTTTAATCGTTAATGGATTTTAAAATAATATTCACTGGAGTTTTTCAAGGCAAGTGAGCAAGTTAGGCATGCAACTCCTGCTGGCTTTCAGTGGGAACTCAACCAATCACTGTCATGTTTTTATTTTAAAAATCTGCCCCACCAGTATGCAAGTATTTGTTTGGGCAGGAATGATTTTGGGTAGAAAGAGGTGCCAGAATATTAACAAAATTTGCAAATAACAGAGGGCTCAGCTGAGTGGTGAACTAGGTCCTGTCTCACCGTGCCACAGCACTTCCGTAAGAGCTAGTCTTGGATCGGGGCATCCAGCACTAGGAGTGCAAACTTGAGAAATGGAGCTGCTGGCTTTTTGCTTTATTTTTATTTATATCCTCTTCTTAAAAGTCTCCTGGCCAGCTAGAATTTCACAGCAAGGCCTCCTGCAGACAGTGGGAGCAAAGCAGTTGGTTGGAGTTGGAATAGTTTTAAGAACTGGAATGATCCAATCTTTGTTATTGATTCTTTTGGTTCATACTTTATTTCTGTTTTGAGAAGTCATCACTGCCTCAATATGGCATCCATTAAAGGTCACTCATGAAACTTTTCACATTTTTAAGAGCCCTTGGCCTTCTCCAGTTCATCTGGCAGCAAAAAGCTGGGAGCCTGTATGCAGAGAGATGGCTCTCCCGCATCCTTTCATCAGCTTTGCTGGCAGTGAGGGCTCTGTGCCAAGTGGAACCCACATATAGAATCCATTACCTCTTCCCTGAAATAGGATTTACTGCTACAGCAGCTGAACAGCCTCAGGACCAGTGTTCTTCTTCCTCCTTGCCTAAAGCTGCCCTTTCTTAGGGCTCTAATCTTGCACTTCCTTGCTTTGGGGACAATAGATAGTGGAAGCACATGGAAACTCAGGTTTTGCATCAGGTTCTAAATTCAATTATTGCTTTGAAGCCATTACTATAATCAACACCAAAACATTCAGATGCACTTCCTTGCTTTTCTCATTTCTGTGTGCTCTTTAGAATCAAGGCAAAGTTCTTGCAAGTTTGGATTTTTCTCACTTTTACTGCCTATGTCTTCTCTTCAGGCCTTGGGAGCCTTTTCTGCTCCTCTTTGGCTGGATTTCTTCATCTCAAGCAGTCTTGAAATCAACAGATACCCTTCTGTTACCTCATCTCCTGTTTCCTACCACTGCACCTTTTCCACAACACGCAGTCCCTTTGGTCTCTTCATTTTCAATTCCCCACCACTTTCTGCTCTATCCTCCCTTGTCAGGTGACTCCAAGCAGCGTCCAAAGTGATCAAAGACCCTACCTGATTATCAGCAGTTTAGTTCTCTTCCTTCCTTGTCTCCTATGTGTTTATCAGACTTAATAAATGAGGTAGTAGCCTTCTCTTCGTCTGAGGCTGGTGAAGTTGAACAGGCTATCAGCTATGTTTAATGAACCCTTTTTTTACTAGCCCTATGCAAAGGCACGAAAGTTTCTCTCATCACCTCCTGTGGATTCGGAGACACTGTAAGCCAAAGGGAGCCAAGAAAGAAAAAGATTGTAGCCTTGCAGACATGCAGAGGGAGTCCCCTGTAGCAAGCAGAATTCACAAGCTCTATGTGGAGAGATTACCCAAATTGTCATTTAAGTTAACATGAATTTTTATAGTCTTTCCCATTAACAAAATAAAAAGACTTTCCCCTTATCAAGCATTATTCTTTTACATTTACAGTTTGCCTGACATACAGGAGTAATATTCCATGGTTTGCTACAACTTGTAAGTTTATGACCCTTCTGTGGCAGATCAGACTAAACATAATTCATTCACAGCTACTTAGTGTTCTGGGAAATAAACCCCTGAACTTAAATAACTATAGTGTGACCTCTGTAAAATATTATTTATGGGTTAAGAACTATTATTATGCACATATCAAGACGTGCCAAAGGTTATAAAACAAACACTAGTCAGCAAACTGCACTGTTTACTGGGCTAGTCAGTCATGGCTTGCTTTCTGGTTATAGCCTTACAAATATCTGTAAACGAAGAAAACCCTTACTTGGCTGCCTTGGTTGTTATAATGAAGTTGATGCTATAGACCACTAAGGATTCAACAGCAATTCTCTGTCATAAAGAGAATGCCTAAATTACGCTGTGCAATCCAGTTGGAATACTTGGTGTTTTCCATTAGAAAGCATTGATTGCAACAAGGGTCAAAATCAGCAGGGAAATGACAGCCATTCGTCTGCTCTGCGTTTTTTAAATCAGTTGATCGAATGCCAGGAGAAAGCTCCGAGCACAAATGTAAGACTTCCAAAGGGGAATTCCAGGTTCTGGTTTTAACATCTACCAATCCACAAGGGTTTGGGGGAGTTGCACTGTTTGTTCATGTATAATCCACCTATGTCAGAACACATCTTGTGCATGAGACTCCTAAAATGTTTTACAGGCAGAGCTGTATAGACACATACATCAGAAATACTCATATTAGTTGAAACCACATCATATAATTTTATGTGAGAAATCTGTCATGGTTTATTCCCCCTCCCTTCTCCCTCCCCCCAGAAAAGTTTGGAATTAAAAATAAACCACCAACTCTATCTGGACAAGTTTTATAACAGTCATGTTTAATGCTGCAGGACAGATCTTTATATCCCTTTTCCAAACAGGAAAGTATCTCAGCAATGTCAATGGGGCTTCAGTAATTTCTGCAGTAAGGAAATATGTAAGAATTTGCATACGGGTTTTCCTGGCTCTCAAATCAAGTTCCAGTAGTTCTTTGCTCACAAAAATCCCTTCTATCCGATTTGCTCTTTAGACATCAGGGATAATTTTAGATATGTGAGGTAGATGCTAAGTAATTGATATGAGAAAGAAAATAATTTTTCAGTCCTCAGAAGAAAAGGTTTTTTTCTGTTATTAACTCTTTTTTAAAAAATTTTTCTCCTTTTACTACAAAAATTCTGCCTGAGTAAGAAAGCTGGTACCAAAATAGCAAACAGCCCTGGGGTTAGGGCAATCCCTAGCGAGGTTGAAGACCCAAGTTCAAGTTGTTTTGCAAATCTAGGATTTACACCTTGGTGTGCCACATCCCACAAGAGTGCCTTGCCTACTGAGCTGTCTTTAATGCTGACCAAAATCCCATCCTGGCCTGAGCCAACGTTCCATTTGGGAGCTTAGTAGAAACCAGCACCTTTCCCGTCAGACTGTGTTTGCTGGGAGGCACCTCAGCCTGTTACACATCTTAATATTGCCTTTACAATTTGATCCCATTACATCAGTGACACCCCTGCAGCAACTCTAAATGTGCAGGTAAACTGCCATTTTCATTGTTTTGAGGCTGTCAAAAGATTTTTTGACAAAAAAAAGAGAAAGCAAACCAGATCATGCATCAGAACAGAACAGAACGAGGGCAGGGAGCTTGCTCGCAGTAGACAAGAGTTGTCACTTCCCGTGAAAGTGAGACAAAGACGTGAAAATAGGTGGCATTTCCAAATAGTTGGGTCTTTTCACTAGGTCACCATGTAGTCTGATGTGGATCTTCCCTGTAACTTGCTTTGGTTTAGCTGAAACCAGACTGCAGGGGACCTGGCTTTCAGAAGAGTTGTGCATCCGTGTTTGTAACCTAGCTGGAAAACACAAGCCACCATGAAACCAGGACATGCTGTGAACATCCGGTGTTTGAGGTAGCGTGAGCCAAGGAGGAGGACCCTGGTAGGAGACCTGGGTGACCCTGATCCTGCTCCTGGCTTGGTCCCATCTGCAGGGCAGGCTCAGAACACCACTTTTTTTCCCTCTTTGGTCTGTTTTCCTTTATGCTTTATCTGTTTTGATTGCCAGTTACGTGGGGCAAGCTGTGTGCTCCCTGCGAGATATTAATCCAGTTCCTAGCATAGAAGTCCTGTGCTTAGTTGACTCCCCTGAGGCTCTGCTATAATGCAAATAATATTAGAGATCTGAACATTTTTGCTCTTACCCCTTTAATAAGGTTAAATATGTATTTCAAATGTGAGCTCCTGCGGGCCTCCTGTTTTTTGGTTGTTTTGTGTTTTTTTTTTATTTACTCCCCAGAGTAATTTTCAGCTTTGATTGCGCAGGAGCCTGGAACATTTACATCCTTGGAAGAGGCTGGAGCTGTTAGTTGAAAGCACAGCCATACGCTCCATGCCACGGCCCCAGCCTGCCCAGCGGGGCTGCTCTAACTAACAGAATCAAATTAAAGCGCATCATAAAATTACAGCATGCTTTTCTGTAAAGTCTGATTTTTACTTTCCTGGGCCTGGCCTTCAGGTTGCATTAGGAGCAGCACTGGGCAGAGCTGCCTGGCTGCACCACCGCAGGCTGAGGGTACCCTCTAGTGGAACAGGCGCCGGCAGCAGTGAACCGCAGCGGCTGCCGAGGGTGAGCAGGGACGCTTCACCTTCCCAAAGGCTTTCTTTTTTAGGGCTGATGAGAACTTAGGGGAAATGAAATGCTGATTCTGGACCCTGCCCATCTGGGCTCTTCACTCTGTGCAGGGGTGACAAGGTGCAGGTGGGTTTAGGGGTCATGTTTAAAGGGAGATATGCGCTGCCTTCATCCTTCCAGACTCAGGGCTTTTTGGTTCTTAGTGCAAAGAGGGACAAAACATCGTTAGTATTTTCTCTTGTGTGTAGTGCTGGCCACCTCATAACTTGATTTCCAGGCTCATGGGATCCTGCAGGCTGAGCGTGACACTCGACAGTCACTTCTCTTCAGACTGCCTGGCTCTGCTGGGAAAATTTCTACCACTGTCCAGAGAAGGGGTACAGCCTTCCACAAACGAAGCCCCCCATCACGGGAAGCAAAGGAATTCTTCAGTGTCCCAATTTTTTGCAGTCTTTCCCTTTTCACAGGGACCTAGTCCAGCACTGAGCTCATCTCCCAGGCTTCTGCAGATGGTGTCACACCACTGAGATCACAGAATCATAGACTGGCCTAGGCTGGAAGGGACCTTAGAGATCATCTAGTCCAACCTCCCTGTCATGGGCAGGGATGCCACCTCTCGACTAGACCAGGCAACACATGGGGACCGAGCGGGAATCGAACCCGCGACCTCGGTGTTAGTCCTTGTTGTCAGCACCGCGCTCAAACCACTGAGCTAACTGGTCCCCTAGATGAGCTATGTTAGTCTGGCTGATCTGTCCAGCCTGGGATCTGGCATGTTGTTTACATTCAGATCTTGGCAATCTGCAGTGAAGTTTGATTCTCTTTTTATTCCAAAATGTTAATCTTCTGGAAGGGGCAACTTTTTTAAGCAATACAAGGACACAGGCAACTCACCTCGTTTCTCAAGGGATTATGCAAAATCTCGGCATGTCTAACAACAGCACAACGTGCATCCAAAAAGATGCTGCCATGTATGTTGTTGGAAACGCCAAAGCTTCCTTGCCTTACATAGCATTGCATTTCGCTTGCCTTATGGCTGGCAGAACTTCACTAGCAGTTGCTTGGTTTGAAAACAAAAGAGGTAGCTCCATCTAGAGGTCTTTGATAAAAGCATAAAATCTGGTTTTCGTACCTCTGCTCTGGAGTTTGTGTTCGATGCAGTGTTGTGGCGGGGGGTGCTGTCGCTTGTGTGGTGTGGCTATACCTTCTGGTTTCTAAATGTTTTCTAAGCTCTGAGATTTTGGAGTCGGTCCTTGAAGTTTTAGAGCAATCCTAGGATATTCCTTTTTTTCCCTTGCTTATTATTCAGAGTGAGTTGCAGCTCCATAGGAGCATCCGTATGGGTACAGTTTGCTGCCTGTATGCAAAATTTGGGGCAGAAATGGGCTGGATGGGGAGGTCCTGACCACTGTTTCTCCCTGTTTCTTCATGGACATCTCGGAATTTCTCAGTGTGATATGTGAGAGAGGACTGTGCTTGCACCTACGCTGGTATTCAGTGGCTAAGCCTACACTCTGGTTCAAAAGAAGGGGAGGCTATCACTATGGTAAGCACCATGGAGTGGGGATGATGACATGCAGGTAACTTTTACCTGTGTGCACCAACAGAGATGTTATTTTAAATAATTAGGAATCTAACGGTTTGTCTCAATGAGTACTTGGGATGGCATCTTGGTATCACAGGGTTCTTGTGATTTACTGAGATGTTAAATAAAAAGCATACACAGCATGTTTCCTTCCTGCCAGTAATGATTAAAGCAGAAACATAGAGATACATCTGATGCACAGCGTGTCCCACAGGACAGGCCTGCCGCAGCGCTGTAATTATATGCTGGAGGATGTTTTGGGGTTTCGTTCTGAACGAAGAGAAGAGTTCTTCGTAATGGACTGAATAGTAAAAATTTATATTCCTTACATAGAGTTTAAAGGTTAATGATGCCCAATACCTCCTTGCTCTAGTCACCTAGTCCAGGTAATTGTTCCATTCTCTCTTTGACCATTCTTCATCATAATTACATTCTCTAAAGTAGACTCAACTCAGTAAACTTCTAATACTGTTCATTCTAACACTTTTCTCCTGGCTTTTCAGCTCCCATCAGCTCTATAGGTATTAATGATGATAGTTCTTATGATTACTGGAAAATGTACAGATAAATAAAAATTATTGGTGAACTCCTGCATTTCAGTGGAACAGAGTCCAGCATTTGAGATGAAGAAAAGAATGTGCAGGTTTTGGCAGATGGGACTTTTTTTTAATGAGAAAAAGGAACTTAATGAGAGACATGGCAGAAAACTGAAAGATCAGGCTAAGTCTTATCCAAAAGAAGAACTTGGAGAGCTTGCTGATCTTTTGCCAGTGTTAAAGGAGTCAACTCAGTTATGTATTATTAGCTAATATAATGAGTCTGCAACATGTAGTCATAATAGTCCCATGATGTCAGTACATTTCTTTTTCTCTCCTCTTTAGCCTACTTACTGTCAAACAATATCTAGTATTGTTTTAGCACAGGTCATAGTTCAGTCTTTTGAGGACTTCAAAAATATGTGAATTCAAACTACTCAGGAAAAGAAGAACATCCTACTTCTTAAGGAATAATACTCATATTTGATAACCATTTCTGGAGTACATTTGAAGTGCTAGTTCTTAAACAGGCAGTGCTTTTGTTTACCAAACTCTCCATCATTTGCTGTTTCATCTGTTCCAGTCTCAAGCTTTTCCACCAGGACCAGGCAGGTGGGCACAGTTCACACCGATTTCTCAGAGGGATTATTTCTCTCTCAATGCAAGCGGACAGGGATGTCACTTTGCCCTCTTAGGACCAGGGAGCATGGAAGCCCTTGGAGCTGCCTGCAAAACATCTCTGAATCTTCTCAGCAGCACAGCCCTCAGCTCTCCATGCCCAGCAGAGTTCCTCTCCTGGAGACATCGTGCTGATACCTGCACGAGTTCTAGTGCAACTGGGAGTCTGTCCTGTTGATCCAGAAGCATGGAAGTTTTATTTGGCTGTGGCAAGTACCTGTTTCCAGAAACTATCTTTCCTCCAGGATATCTTAGCATCTTTTACCTCAGAGATGTGCATCTATGCCTGACTGGTTTAGTGTCCCTGCAGAGATAAAGCAATCGGAGGTTTGAAAGCTGAGTGCTTGTCCTCACTAAAATCCTGCTTCTCTGTTTGGCAACACTGGAGCTAAGTTTCCTTGACCTGAAATAAAGCTACATACTGTTGCAGTGACAGGCCCTGGCCTGACTCTCCCCTCTGAATCTTAACATAATTTCCTATTTAATTTTCTTTTAAAATGAGCTGAATGTGAAGCTCTTACCACATGCATCTAGGGCTCATCAACTTGGCTTAGGCAGCAGCTGCGGAACTGAGTAGTATGGAGAGTATAAACAAAGGTATCTCACAAATGGAAGGATCATCCAGTCGGTGTGCTGTGGCTGGGTGCACTGGCAAATCATAGGCATCACAGAATCATAGAATAGTTTGGGTCAGAAGGGACCTTTAAAAGCCATCTAGTCCTACCCCTTGCTGTGGGCAGGGCCATATTTAACCAGCTCAGGTTGCTCAGAGCCCTGTCCAACCTGATCTTGAATGTTTCCTCTCTGAGCAACCTGTGCCAGTGTTTCACCTCCCTCATTGTAAAAAATTTCTTCCTTGTACCTGGTCTAAATCTACTCTCTTTTTGTTCAAAACCATTACCCCTTGCCCTATCTCAACAGGCCCTGCTAAGAAGTCTGTCGCCGTCTTGCTTATAATCCCCCTTCAAGTACTGAAAGGCTGCAGTAGGGTCTTCCTGGAAACTTCACCAGGCTGAGCACCACCAGCTCTCTAAGAGTGTTCCATCCCTCTGATCATTTCTGTAGCCCTGCTCTGGACTTGCTCCAACAGGTCCATGTCTTTCTTGTGCTGAGGACTCCAGAGCAGAATAAAGGAGTAGAATCACCACCCTCGACCTGCTGGCCATGCGGCCTTTGATGCAGCCCCGGATGTGATCAGCTTTCTGGGCCGCGAGAGCACATTGTCGTCTCATGTTCAGTTTTTCATCCATGAGTACCCTCAAGTCCTTCTTTGCAGGTCTGCTCTCAATCCCTTCATCACCCAGCCTGTATTGATGCCAGGGATTGTCCCAACCCAGGTGCAGGACTTTGCACTTGGCCTTGTTCAGGCTTATGGGCCCATTTCTCGAGTTTGTCCAGGTCCCTCTGGATGGCATCCTGCCCCTCAGGCATGTCAACTGCACCACCATCATACGGTGTTCTTCGCTTGCTATGGCAGGATCTCTTCCATTGCTGTGCTGATGAGGTGCACAATGGCTTTGTTAGAAAGACCAACTTCTGCAAGAGGAGCTTGAAGGAGAAGGAGAGGAAAAGGGAGACAGAGGTTGGTACAATGGCACGGTGTCTCACGCAAGAACAGGGAATGGAGTGCTTAGTCTTGTAACAAGGGTTTAGATCAGAGCTCTGGCACCTCTTTCTTTACGTAAAGCAAGAACTCTGGGCTCTTTTCTGTGTTTGAACAGTCCTGCTCTTCATGGAAAATCCCGGGGTTGATTATGTTCTGATCTGTACCAGAAGCTGAAAGAGACAGAGATGTTCTTTTTTACTCTATCCTGTTACTACAAGGTAAGGAGAATGTACACACGCCCCACAATCTGTGGCCATTCCTCGCAAGGCTCTGGTTCTTAATGGCATAATGTGCACATCCTTGGGCTTCTTAAATACTTTTAAATCTCTCGTCCAACTGGTTTTGTTGTGCAACATTTTTAGCACGTGCTAGCTTGGGAAAGAGGGTAGGAAGGAAGTCATTATCAGAAGCTGATAGGAGGGAAGTTGTATCAGAAGTGCCTTGCTTATAGGCAGGAGCAGATAAGCTGACTCATATCTCAGAGTCCCCAGCACCACAACATTACACATCTCCATGCACATACCATGTGAGACACAGGCATGGGCATACGGAAGAGGCTCTAACTTCTGCCCCAGGGATAATAGAAGCACTCTGTAATCACCTGTGCTGGTCGTACAAACTAGTAGTGTCTTGAACCTGTTCTTATCAAAATCTCTCGCCCTTTTCCTCTCCTTCCTGCATTGGATCCATTGGCTGCCATAGCACTGAAACAGGTTTGCAGATAGCACTGGATTGATGTAATTTGGCCAAGTTTGCATTCCATGACCATCCTCAGACCACTTTGTGTGTAATCAGACCACGATAAGACCCTGTTTCACAAGCCAAATGCAAATCAGTGGGGCATCTCCAATGCAACGTGTTCAGACACTGCACCGTGAATCGCTTTACTTGGAGGAGCGTGGGCTTTCTTCAGGGAGTTAAGCACCACCTGTGCCACTGATGCACTGGGACACTGTGTTGGTTGTGGCCCCACCTATCTCATTGACCCAAGCCTTTAGTTAACAGGTAGGATCATTTATACCAATTGTGCCTTTGTAGGAGGAGAGAAGAACTTAAAGCTCTAAGTACATTTAATTAACTGCAGTGCAGTAGGAAAAGACCAGTAGTTCAGAAAGGGAGTTATTTCAATCTCAGTAAATATTCCCATCCCCACAGATGCTAAACCACAGTCACTTCACATATCTGTGGTGGTGTCTTGCAACACCAGTGAGGTCTAACATTGATTGGTGAGAGTCTGGAAGATCCTGTTTCCAAAGAGCACTAACAACACGCTTCTGGGTGTCTCCTCCCTCACATATGTATCATGGCACTGCAGGTTGAAGAAAACTGCTCAGACTGCTTCATGACAGCCACTTTCATGGCAAGCTCTTGCTGGTCCTTGATGACAATTTGACACTGGTATTGTTTGTCCATTGCTTTGAACTGAATCAGGGTGAAGAAAGCAGAGCAAGTCAGGTGTGCATCAGGAGGCCTCAGCCTTCAGAATGTGGGGAGTCTTTCAGATCTTGACGATACTGGGTAATATTCCTCACGTTATAAGGGTTTGCAAGATTGTCACTCTAAGCATATTTGTAAGCCACAAAGACAGAAAGAGACCTCTAAACTATCTGGACTAAACATCTACACGAGGCAGAAAGAGATTACCCTTATATGATGCCTCAGTCCCAATGAAGAGGAAGTAAAAGATATTTTTCAGCTTGATTGTCAGATTGCAGTGAATTAGAGAAGAGAACCATGAACGAGGCAGAAGGTTTTACAGCCTCCTAGATACACATTAATGTATCTTTTACTTAAATCCCATTATTATATATGTGGACGGAAACTGCTGCCCAACAGAAGGATACAGAAAAGTCAGAAAAGCCGAGGCCACTCCAGATGCCTGGAGAAGCTCTAGTTTCTAGGAGGGGTTTGTTGGGCTGGTGGGGCTGGCGGGTGAACTGCCTGTCTCCATCGATGGCTTGAACTCATTTCTGAGCTTGTCGTGTTTGGGAATAAGTGAGGAGCTAAATTATATAAAATAGGGCAGGACTGCTGGGAAAGAAATAAACCCCAGTAAACCAAAACAATCAGTTTGTTCTCCAGTGTTTCCTGTACAAGTAATAAAATCTAATAACTGAGTTGCTGTTAACAGTTAATGACCACTGCATTTGTTAATGGACCCAGACAAATGAGAGCAGTTTAAGACAACAAACAGACCATTAGTTGCATTAATGATTGGCTTGTAGGAGTTAGTGCTCTTATAAACTATATTCTGCAGTTTATAATACCAGCACTTTATAAAATGACCCGGTGTTTTCCAAAAAATAAAAAATAATAAGGATCAGGCAAGCTCAAATTTAGCAGTGGAAAATAAGTATGATATTAGGCTAAATCTCTCTTCCTAGTTTGCACTGAAATAAATCAGGAGCAACAGCAGACATACAAACCAGGGCTCATTCTTTTATAGGTTAAATCAGTGGCAGCCTTGCTTTTGAGTTTTGAATTGATCCCGTAATTATTATCATTAGAGAGGAATTTGATTTTTTTTTCCCCTAGACCACAAATGATTCCACACATGGAATATTCAGTTTTTAGCAGCTGTCATTATTCAGAGGTTTAACAAGCACTCTTGCAAAAAGAACTATAAAAGGGAAGTTGTATAAATAGACTAAGATTAATAGAGGAACCAAATAGAGTTAGTTCCTGCTTCACTAGCTTCTACAGCTCTTTTAATTTTTGTAGTTTTAAAGTGTATTTAACTGCAGATCCATTTACAAGAAATGTCAGTAGCATTTTTGAAATGGTAGTTGTGAAAGCCAAAGTTTTTTCCATCGCTTTGCAGACTCACTTCTGAATGTAACCAGTGTTTGGTACAAATTTAAAGTGGAGCAACTGAAACATTTGCCTTTAACTTGCCAAATGGGGACAATACAAATTATTACAGAATTAGAGTTTACTGGTGAGGGGAATAATGCATGCTTTGGTAGGGAAAAAAGTGGTCGTTTTAAATGGTGCATGAAAGGACACTAATTTGTGTATAGCTGTAGTGTGAGATGAGACCAGGCTTAAATCATAAACTTAGAACAGGGCTTAGCCAAGCTCTTCGGATTTGTTTATGGAGCCAAATTGCAAGTTTTCAGACTACCAAGCACATAAGAGAGAACTTGCATAAACTTATCCTTAAGGTTACTGTGACCTAAAGGAAGAATTAAAGAGTAAACTCTGAGAGTTGTTCTCATCTGTGGCCACTCACCCATTTGCAGAGAACTGTGGCTAAGCCAGTGTCAGGAGGTGTCATTCCTGAGTTTTCTCACTTAGATATGGAAACTACAATCCAGAGGAACCTCAGAAGTGCACTAGGTCCCTCACAGATTCATCATACCTCAGCCATGCTGTTCCAGAGAGCGGCCAGTAACTGCGACTTTGGAGTAAGGAGTATAACACTTAAGTGGGAAGGGATAAGAAATAAGAGAAATACAGAGTGGTCCTTCCTGTGTTCAGTTCTCCCAGCTAGCAGTTTATGGTTTAAGATGCTCCTGAGCCAGGGTCAGGGTCTCATGGTCAGGAGCTACTACTAAGTCCGTCCTCCATGAATGTCTAGCCCCTTTATGAGGCTGTTTATACTTCTGGCCTCCATTTTTGCATGGCATTCTATACTGTAGCTATGCACTGTGTGAAAAGGTGTTTCCTTCTGTATGTTTTAAACCTGCTACCTCATAATTTCAGTGAGTGCCCCTTAGGTCTTTTCTGGGGAAGAACGAAAAATCCTTTCCTGTTCATCCCACTCATATGGTTTATGATTGTACAGATTTCCTTCACATTTTCCCCTTCAGTCATTCTTTCCCAGACCCAAAATCTTAAGCTAAGCAGCCTCTTTCCCTTCACAACCCTGCTTCATGCCTTTGATCACCTTTGTCATCTTTTTCTGTACCTTCTCTAGCTCCTTTGTGCATTTTTTGAGATGGAGGGAGAAGCAGACATGCACACAATATAAATGGTATGGGTCTATCGTTTATACAGCGGCTGAGCGACAGTTTTGGCTTTGCTTTCAGTTCTGTTTCTAATTATTACTGATAGTCTATTTGTCTTCTTGATAGCTGGCAAGTGCTACACTGCTTTTTTGCAGGGGGTTTTCCACCACTACACTAAAAATTTCTCCTAGAGTGGTAGAAGATTAGTGAGATTGCCAATCACCTGCTTCGTTTATCCCATATTCAGATTGTTTCTTATATTACCTATAATTCAGATCGTATTGCCTCATGTGTTTTGTATTTGTTGTCATTGAATACCACCCACCACGCCGACGCTCAGGCACCACACCAGGAGATCCGTTCATTCTTCTCCGTCGCTTTCTTGAACAACTACGTGTTGTCGGCCAACTGCTCAGGAAACCGTGCAGCTTGGCAGGAAGCACCAGGACTAGCTCAGCCTCCCTGAACACTTGAGGGCACAAAATAAATTGTCTGGAGCCTGGTCTGTGAGCTCCTGCTGGGGCAGAGAAGAGAAGCCATGCTCCTGCAGACCTGCCTGGCACCCAGAGCTGTGCGAGGAGGAGGTTCAACGCAGCCATCACCAGATGGTGCTGCTGCAGTCAGCCTTGCAAGGTCATTGCATGCAGGGCTGTTTCGATTCTTGGAAGGAAATACTGAGCTGGGGATGTTTTTCCTGCTGCTTGATGTCTGGAGAGTAGGCAGAGTACGCTCTGACTTCATGTCGCTGCTCAGTTCTCTTTGCGAACAGGACATTGGGGCTTTGGTTGGGAGTTCAGAATAGGGGTGTGTTCAGATGCTGTTGATCTGTTCCAGGCTGGTTCAAGTGGATAAACAAAATTAATTAGATTCGCATCACATGAGTCCAGAGGATTGATTTTTAACTCCAATGGAAAACTGGCTAGCAACGGGTACTGCTGCTCATCAGAAGTATTCACCACTACAGCTCACCTGTTTTTTTCCAGAAGTTTTACAATACGTGCTGGTTTTTTTTTAAAGGCCCAGCTACAAAAATTGTGTTATCACATGAGAGTCCAATGAAGCATTGTACAGAAGTTCTTTAAGGACCTTTTCCTATTGCTATTATTTATGAAACTCTAGTGCAGCAAAGTACCTCACCTTGTGTGATTAAGTGGAAGAAATGGCACCATCTGAACCTTTAACTAGCAGATTTTAGTATTCTCCCTGTTTGTAATACGTGAACCAGTCATTACTTCCTACAAGTTACTTGGAAAGGCTTTCATCTCTGCTTCCTTAGAAAACTGAGGAAAATATCAAGAGGAAAAATTTGACAGTATTACAGCAGTTTGTGATTGTAATTTTTGTTTAGCTATTATAGCTTCCACCCTCCGAGAGTTCTTGTCAATCTAACTTGATATTCAGACTTCTAAGAAAGGTTTATCTTCACTGTTGGGGTAGTTTACAGATGTTTTAATTTCCATAAGGCAAGTAGATCCTGCACAAGAAACTTAAGAGGCAAACCAGACGTGTTGGACTAAGCCAAAATTTGTTCTTTTTAAATCAACATTCTTCCATTGCTGATGCAATGCTGAGCTCTTTGAAGGCCTCTAAGCAAAGTGAAATTGTTGCTTGATGATTTGGAGATTAGAGAGTGAGTGCTCCAGCCTTTATAAGGCTTTCTGCCTCATCCCAGGGACATTCATGCTGGGTGCTTTAAAGTTCAGTCTGTCTTTAACTCTGGTCTGCAGCCATTACAGAGACTCCTGGTGTTTTCTAAGAACGATGGGTTGCCCGTGACGGTTTCTGTCCTGGCTCCAAGGGACAGCTCATGACTAGGAAGAAGTGATGCAAGTACAAAATGACAAATAATTATGTTCTTGAGAAGGCAAATCAGGGGCTTTTTTATTTTACAGTGTCATGAAAGAAGAACAGTAGTGAATCAAGAAATTATAGTGATAGCAGATATACGAGTGGTAAAAAGAAATGTTTATTCTTGACCAGCTCACTGCTGTGGGATGGGAGAACCCAAGATGGTACAGAGATTAAAAACAGGTTATCTGTACGGAAAGGAAAACTACTCGGAATGATCACAGCTAATGCTAAAATGCATGTCAGAAGGAACATCAACACAACAAAAACAACAAGTCCCTAAATTTTGAAGTCTTTTATGGGAACAGACTACTCAGTGTTTGCTCAGCCATACCTTCTGTTAAAAGACCCGGAGCTGGTCACTCCTGGAGACAAGATCCCACACCTTGTGGTGGCTGGATTTCATGCAGTTTCTAAGATGAAGCCTGCATTCCTCCCCAGGATGAACTGTCCTTAACCAAACTCAAAAAATTCTTAAACACTTCTTTTCTAATAGTGGCAGATCAAGGAACTTAAAAGCCTTTCAAGGAGACCTGTCAAAAGTCTGATTTAAGGGTCTACAAGTTTTTCTGGCAGAACTGTTGCTTCCACGTGAGGAATGATCACATTACTGAACCTGTTCTACCTGCTCTCTCCTGGAGGGGCAACAGGAGCCCTGCTCTGTCTGAGGCTGGAAGGAGCCTTGGCTTGGTGCTCCTGCAAAACGTGGAGCGTCTAGAAGGAGAAAAGGGTGTGGGCAGGAGGGCAAGGAGGAAAGGGGGTGGGAAACGAGAGGTCTGCTAGGGAATGGGTAGAATGTGAGAAATGAGGGGAGAGGAGTAGGCTGGGAAAGAAAAAAAACCAAGAAACAGCCCCCAAAAAAGAGGCTGCGTGCACTCAGCCAGCCTCACCAGGCAGCGGGGGAGCCCTGCCGGTGCCACATCTCCTGCCTCAGCAGGGACGGCAACCGCATCCAGCGTTGGCCCAAAGGTATTGCCAGCGAAGCAGGATTTCACTGCTCCCCTACCCAGTCCACGTAATTTCCCTGTGAACTCTGGAAAGTAATTAAAAGTATTTAAATTCGGACTTTATTAATAAAACGCAATGAAGAAATCCACCCCCGAACAACCCCTGCACGCAAGGAACGTTAATCACACGCGATTAATGGCAAACTGCAGCGCCGTAACTTTTCAATACCGAAAGCGACCCCTCTTTCTGTGTTCTGCACACGCTTGCCTGGCCA
>NW_009692729.1:0-827 GCF_000703405.1 Apaloderma vittatum
GGTACCTGTATTGGACAAATTATAGTTATTAGTTGAGAATCACCCTTTTACTGAAATTGGTTAATGAGTCCACCAACTGTTCTAATTCCAAGCACCTATTTTATGTGAATCGCTGTCGGTACTGCTTTTTCCACTTAAATTGTTTACAGCGATTTATCACCCTGTGCCATTCTGAGAGAAGAACTCCCTGGTAAAAACAATTCCCACCCGCAGAAAACTCGCTGAATTTCAGTAGATTTGCGTAACTCATAAGCTGGTATTTCAGAGGTACTAAAAATTCTGAAAGGGTGTGCTGTCTGGAACTTTCCTTTTTCTTATCTGCAATTTCAGTCCATCAGGAAGGGGCGTAGATTCCCAGATTTCAGTCTTGAGGGGTCCTTTCACTCGGCTTGCGTGAGTCCAGCCTCTCTCAGCTGTTCTTATGGCAGAATCTGTGGTGAGCAAAACAAGAAACGGGGCTTCCCGTTTGGGGGTTAGTGATGCTTCTTTCCAAGTTTTAATAAGGACTGAATCCCCTGGACTGATATTATGTATTGCCATTTGGAAAGGGGGTCTTTGAGTTATAAGTCCCCTCTTTCGAAGCTTTTCCCTCCTTTTCATGAGCCCACAAATATATTCAAGGAGATATTGGTCTTCTAATATCGGGTGATCAGATGGGATTTCTAGGTCATAAGGTATCCCATATAACATTTCAAAAGGTGAAATTCCAGTGTCACTTCTAGGTTGGGTTCTAACATTTAGTAAAGCTAATGGTAAACATTTCACCCAGGACATTTTTGTTTCCAGCATTAATTTGGTTAATTGTTTCTTTATTTCTCCATTCATCC
>NW_009692730.1:0-2675 GCF_000703405.1 Apaloderma vittatum
CTGAGCCAACCCAATACAACTTCCTATTTTATTTAATAGCATTAGGCACCTCAGTAGCCCAGCAAAACAAAGCAAGTTTTTTGTCTTACCTCTGATGTCATCAAGTCAGAGATTACACAGCTTCTACAGGAGAAGACTCAACAAAGGGCATGTATGAGGTCAGGCACACTGAGAAGATCTACCTGACAGCTGAAATCACCTGCAGGGCACTGAAAAAAGTTTTACTCTCATGTGGAAATCAAAGTAGTCACAATGGTCAAATGAATTTTGAAATTAGCTTGCAAGTTATAGTGAAAATGCTGCAACTCCAGCTACTTCAAAACAAACACAGGTTTGCAGCAGCATATAAAGCTTTTGATCCACCCCACCTCTCCCTTTTGTAACTTTAACAGGATGATTACTTCTGCAAAATAAAAATGATCTCACTCCCCCTTTACTTATGAGATTGATTCTATTAATCATTTACTGATATTCAAGCTATTATGTCAGAAAAATTGACTAATATAAGGTTTAAAGACATGAGCTATTATTAATGAAGTGTTTTAAAGCACATTTTGCTAATGTGGCCACAACTGGAATTTATAACAGAACTTTACATGCTCACAGAGCAGCATAGCAATCTTTTGCTGGATTGCTACAGAAGCGTTACACATAATCTATCCCTTTGGGGAGTGGGGACGAAGACTGCCCATGAAAAATTGCACATGAAAAATACTTCTAAAATATAATGTGAAAAGGCAGCAGATGTTTAAAAGATTAGGTTCATATGGAAATTTTAAGCAGCAAAAAATTACATGTTTTTTTTCCTCCTACTAAACAGGAATTTCAAACTAACCCTAGAAGGTACACATCCATACAGAAAAGGGAAAGGTTTAAGGTTTTTTCTTCCTGAATCTCTGTAGCATGTGCATGTTTTTGCAGTCCGTGGCAAAAATCTGTCCCCATTTACATTATGAGTCTTTCCACTGACTTTTGCATGGAAGGAGCCAGCCAGATGGAAGAAGATATCATGGATATCAAACTTCACTTCTTTAAAATACAAGTAACCTACTGGGTTCTCAGATGTATAAAATTATTTGTATACCAACTCTTACCTGTGGCAGGAAGCTTAAAGCTTTTCTAGGAGCCTGCAGAAATAGCCAACACTGGACCAAAGATAGCATAGCTCTGATGCAGTGTCTTCCATCTCGAATTGTGTCTTCAGTTTGCCTCAGTTGAATTTGGCTGAAGGGACAACGGGCTGAGGGGACAACAGGCTGAATTTATTCATATATATATATATATATTCTGATATGTACGCACAGGACCCAATTATTTGGCTGCTTACTCGAGATTTAAAAACATGACACTTCATCAGAATCATTGCTGCTTGCAGTGGCAGAAAGCAGGGACCAAATCATATTAGGAAGTTTTGGCTTCTTGCCATTACAAATAGCAAGATCAGCATTCAAAAAGAGCTAAGTAGATAAAGAAACTATGCCCCTCTCCTGGCAATTTTAATATTCAGACATCGAAACAGCAGCAAATATCACTGACAGGCAATCAGCAAAACCCAAAGAAGTGGTGAACCTACTTTCCACTTTTGTACTATACCATTTAGTAATTTCCACCCATTTCAAAATTTTATAGATGCTGGGAAAGTTAAAGACACTGCTGATACCCCTCCCATGGTACCCATCACATTTCTCTGGCCTGGATGAAGACTACTATTCCTTGATCCCAACTCCCCAAAGAACCTTCAAAATCAAAGAGAAGCCTGCAAAAAAAAGCTCTAATTTTAGTACAGCAAGAGAGTGCAGCAAACTTATGCACGTCCTCCATTTGCAGAACGAGGACCACACATACACTGCATTTATATTTAGGTGGGTTGATTCCTAGCAAAACTAAAACCTAGATATATCTACCAGAGTAATACCATATCCTATGAAGAGCAGGACAACCATAACTGAAACGTGGTGGGATGACATACACAATTGGAGCACTACAATTGATGGATACCAGCTTTTCAGAAGAGATAGATGAGGTAGGAAAGGTGGTGGGGTGGCCCTCTATGTTAGGGAGGCATATGAATGCTTAGAAATTAATGTGATGACAGGGTTGAGAGCTTATGGGTTAGAATCAAAGGAAGAGCCAATAAGATGGACATCATCATGGAAGTTTGCTACAGACCTCCCAACCAGGATGAAGAAATAGACAGGATACTTTATAAACAATTGGGCGAAGTTGCACGGACTCTACCCCTTGTTCTCATGGGGGATTTTAACTTCCCAGACATCTGCTGGAAATACAATACAGCAGAGAAGGATCAGTCCTGGAGGTTCCTGAAGTGTGTGGGAGATAACTTCCTGACACAGATGGTAACGGAACCAACGAGGGGAAGCGCACTCCTGGACTTGCTGCTTGTTAATAGAGAAGGTCTGGTGGAGGACGTAATTGTTGGAGGCTGTCTTGGACAAAGTGATCATGTAATGCTAGAATTCTCCATTTCTGGTGAAGTAAGAAGCAGGGGTCAGCAGAATTGCCATTTTGGACTTCCAGAGAGCTGACTTTGGACTCTTCCGGTCCATGATTAAGAGAGTTCCTTGGGAGGCTGTTCTGCAGGGCATGGGAGCCCAGGAAGGCTGGGCATACTTTAAGAAATTAATTTTAAGGGTGCAGGAACTGACTATACCCAA